>NC_133500.1:11316475-11363214 GCF_025370935.1 Choristoneura fumiferana
AAGATATGCGTGTTCATGCAGTTCCTCCACCCTTACCCACACTGTAAGAACACACACAAATCGCACAAACCCATCTATCGCCACCACCACAATCTCATCTTCAAAGCAACAGAACCGTTACAACCATACTGCCAGATGTTAGTTAGACTAATAAAGTAATAAACCACAACAAACGTTCTAATTTGTCACTGTTACTCCCTAAGTACCCACCTATATTTTTTCTCAAACAAAACTACCCACAACATATTAATAAATTTTAATCGTCATAATTATAAAACTACCTTGAATTTTTATTTATTTACTGTAAAGGCGTGTTTTATTAATCGTAACTGTTACTGCTGAAATTATACCCCAGCCGTAGCAAGGGAAGATGATACTAAATTTACCTGTTCATTTAATAATTATTATTATTATTGCGGCAAAGGGTTTCGTCTCGATGTTTTGGAATGCATGGAAATAATTAGGTACAACAGTACTGGTCTATTATTAAGCGTTTCTATTGGTTCATCATCATCATCATATCAGCCATAGGACGTCCACTGTTGGACACAGCCTCCCCCATAGACCTCCAGTTGCCTCGTTGGAAGCACATTGGTTATTGGTTCATGAAAAACATTATTCCTTGTAACACATCCTCACACATCTTTACATCAAACGCAACCTTAGGACACCACAATGAACGACCAACGCCACTTGCGTCCACTGGTTGGCCGGAATTCGCAATGTCATCAGTCCACCTAGTGGAGGCCTGCCAACACTTCACCTTCTCCACTCGAGGACCTTTCTCCCCCAAGGTTATGCGTTCTTCGAGCAATGCGGCCCGTCCATTGCCACTTCAACTTAATCTGTAATATCTCGTTTATTTTTTGACCGGTAATTGTACTTGCATAAGTATATTTTTACCCGACTGCCCGAAGGCGGGTTATTGTTACTGTTTTTGTGGCCCGAAGAGCAATCAGCTGGTATTATTTTTTTAAACCTAACCCTTTCGTGCTGCGAAAACTTGTGTGCCAAGGTCTTGCAATTACGAAGAACTAATCACCTGGAACTGTGTCGATAATTATAATTATATAAACATATTTATTTTCTATCATTATGCTATGGCTATCACGCCATAGCTTATGTTTATAAGATCTGTCATTGGTTATAGAAACATGCGCTCGACGCGCATCGACGCGTCCAAAATAAAATCCTACTGGTTTGATCATACGATGACAAAGTCAAAGTCAAAATATCTTTATTCAATTTAAGCTTATGTATGTCAAAAAAAAAACTACCACCGGTTCGGAAAAACCTCTGTTGAGAAGAATCCGGCAAGAAACTCAACGAGGCATATTTTTTTAAACAGATTTACAATATTATTAAATGATATGTATACATCACAAGTATTTACACAACTTTATTTTAACACAGTAGGTTCGCTATTTGAAGGATCGCTAATGCGGATCGAATTATTTCCAAATATCCCTGTCCATGATTACCCCCTTATTCATAAAACTAACAAGCCTATGTTAATTAACAAATGCTTTGTCCCTTTCTAACAAATACAAAATGTCGAATGAAGATAAGGACAAACGAATTTTTAAAGCGGCATTTTAACTAAAATAGTTTGATTGTCGTTATGAATAAGGGGGATAGTCATTAACTTATAATACGCCTTTGATATTAATGTCTTCTAGTGTCTTTCTGACAATTTATCTGAATTTTGTATCCGTTCCATTATAATAATATTTTTTGGAATTTTTATTATAAAAACGTATGCAATTTCCCAGAAACGACTTTTTGGTAGGCAGTCTGTAAGATGGAACTATAAGCTTCCCTGTGTTTCTAGTAGCCTTTGGCTTATCGATGTTAGTGGGAAAATCCTGTTCTTCCTTGTCCTAACCTAACTAAGTAACGCATAATGGTTCAGTCGTAGATTTTATAGAAAAAGCTCTCATTTACCGTGCTTTCTCAATCAGCATCAATACCATGGTACAGCCGTTTTACATTTGACACTAAACACAACTGACACTAAATAATAGTTCCATAGTAACGTAAGGCGTTGCCTACCATCGAACTCTATGTTTGCCGTTTACGGCGCGCAAAATGAGTTCACAGCGCGGTTTTGTAAACGTTTCACTATTAATTTGTTCACGTCCGTAACAGGGGTTGTGTCAAAGTAATATTGATGATGATGCGCCGTGCGTTTTGTTCCAAACAGCTAGTCTAGTGCCGTAAGTAAGGTACATAGATGTCAATGCTGCCTACCCTGAAATTAACGCAAGCATATTTTTGGACTGCGTCACTTCAGCGCGGTACCTACTTGGAAGAATCAACTGGTCTACGTCCACTCGGTTCCCTAGACGCTCTTTTTACTGCTCGATCCTTTCCCAACCTCGTCACCTTAGCAGTGCTGTTTCTTGACAAACACAAATTCTTTTATCTTTTATTTATATATATTTTGCCAGTAAACTGAATAATCTGCTCTATTTTATTGAAAAATTTATAAGATAATTGTCTTCGCTTACGAATATTCGCTATGTTAGTTTACGCCTACAGAAACTTGTGTCCACGGCCATCTTTTTTTTCCCATAGACATTTTTTTCTTTCAAATACTGCTACGTCATTTAGACAATGGAATTGCTCGCGTGAGCATCAACGTATTATTTCGTTGCATCCTACTGACAATTGAAGTGCCTGTGTCAGTGTGTTCAATGTCAGTTAGTTCATTATTGCATATTATTGTATGTATGTACAATTTACTTGTTTGTAACATGGTTTTTCAGTTGGCTTCTTAGGTTCACGTGACACGGTGTGACGCGCCCAAGGTTATTTTTTAATTGACATCGGTGGCTGTTTGTTTTTAGAAAGCGTTGAGTATAGATGATTAAAAACCGAGAAAAAAAAAAAAAAAATTGTATATTTAGCGATTAAGTATAAATTGCATATTTAATCGGAATATACCTAATGAACGAGAGAAGGGAGGAAAAAATATTCGTTTTCGAGAGAGATGGTACGAATTAAAACATTAGAAACATGAAAGAACTAAAACTTTACATACGAAATTGTTGCCATGTTTAAGCCTTTTTCGCCAAAAATGTGACAGTACCTAAAAAGAAAGCGGTGCTCTTGTGGCTGTGTTTCCACCAGAGATGTACGAGGAACGTGGTTTTTCATGAACCAATAGAAACGCTTCATTTAACCATCCTCGCACAGCACATCTCTGGTGGAAACAGCTGAGCGGAGCGAGGCGAGGTAAATGACGCGTTTCTATTGGTTAATGAAAAACACATTCCTCGCAACACATCCTCGCACATCTCTGGTGGTAACGGAGCCTTAATTCCTACTTTTTGTTTTCGAACACTATCTGGTTACTTTTTATGGAAATAAGTTGCGTTAATTGCCACATTTGCAGGTGGTAGGACCTTGTGCAAGGTCCGCCCGGATTGCTACCACCATCTTGCTCGCTAATCCTGCCGTGAAACAGCAGTGCTTGCACTGTTGTGTTTCGGCGTGGAGAGTAAGACAGCCGGTGAAATTACTGACACTTGAGGTATCCCATCTCAGGCCTCTAGCTTGGCAACGCATCTGCAATCCCCCTGGTGTTGCAGGTGTCTATGGGCGGTGATGATCTCTTATCATCAGGAGACCCACTTGCTCGTTTGCCATCCAGTTGAATAAAAAAAAAAAGATTTTAATTATATGCATTCGTATATTGGTCCTTACTCATAATGTAAATGCAAAAGTACTCGCAACTGTCTGTCTGTTGCACTTTACGCTTAAACCGCTGAAGCGATTTAGATGAAATTTAGCATGGAGATAGTTTGAGACCTTGGAAAGGACATTAGGATAGTGTTAATCCCAGAAAATTACATAGTTCCCGCGGTATAGCGAATTATTGGCAGACTAAGTCGCGGGGAAAAGCTAGTTTAGAGATTGAGATACGACCACATGTGCCAAAGGAAACTTTCCAAAATTGTGGTTTTTTTTCATATAGGAAACTTCTCAGAATTTTGTATGGGGATTGAAACTTTCCGTGTTTTAAATTTAAATTTCTAACTTTTTGAAAATTTTCCACTACTCGTACACTGTAAAATATACGAGTAAGAATAGAAAGTTTTTTTATTTTATGAAGTGTCTATGGTGATAAATTGTGCTGCCAGGGCACGCTTGGCGGCGTCTATTTTGAACCCCCGACTCAAAAAGTAGGGTCGGGTAGCTGTCGGTCTGTCTGTCTGTGGCACCGTAGCTCTTAAACGGGCGGACCGATTTGAATGCGTTTTTTTTTTATTTGAAAGCATGCTTTCTAGTGATGGTTCTTAGACATGTTTGATCAAAATCGGTTCAGCCGTTTTTGAGATATTGAACTTTGAAGTGACAAAGTCGGGAGGTTTTCCAACTTTTTTTGGTTAGGGTATGTATACTTTTAAACAATACATGTCTGCCAAAACGTTAATTATTATTCAAGTAGGTACATCGAAGTCACACTAAAATTATCGCACACTCGTGTTCGAACTTATCGTTTAAAGTAATTAGGATGTTTAAGTATCCGCTCACGCTTCACGAACTGTCGGCAATTAGAAAAAAGAACAAATAGAAAACTAGGACCATAGATAGTCGTGACAGTAAAAAGGGCGGGAAACGAGACCGTTATTTTTCTTATCGGCCAGCAATATTATCAGCAGCGTGCGGTGTTGCCGGCGGTAATTTTTGTTCCGAATACATTTTTAACGGGCTTCGTACACTTTCCCATGCGAGATAATAATTTTGACCGACTCAAAGAAACCTATAGTAGTCCTTACCTACATACCTATTTATTGGGCTTCTATCACTAATTCTAGCTCCTGCTGAGGCACAGATATAGATTACACTAGATTACGCAAATGCATCTACTTCGTGTGTCCGAACCCCGACCAAACGTCGGGGTTGGCCCCATACAAAGACTGACCGTTAACTGACTAATCATGACCAGTGACTGACTCGAGCCCCACGGCGCGGGCGGGCGGCGCATTTGAATTGATTTTGAGCGGACATGGGGAATTGACATCGCTAAAAGCTTTTTTATATATATAGTGACACGGTTGGTTTTCATACAGATTGAGATGTTTGCGTTATCTAGTGTAATCTATATCTGTGTGTTGGGGCATCGACTTTTATTTTTTTTTCAACGAAATTACAAGTGAAGATAACGCTTAAACATCTTCTTTTTTCTGGTTTTTCTGTGCATCCATGTCTCAGTTTGTATTTTCGATATGGTTTCATTCATTCATATCATCATCAGCCCGAAGACGTCCACTTACAAAGGCCTCTCCCTTAGAACGCAATGAACGACAACTTGCCACTTGCATCCACCAGTTTCCCGCTACTCTCACGATGTCGTCAGCTCAAAGTCACACAACGAGCTATGGAGAGAGCTATGCTTGGAGTTTTTTGCGCGATAGAATCCGGAATCGGAAATTCGTCGAAGACTAAAGTCATTACATAGCTGGAAAAATATGCAAATTGAAGTGGCATGCAGGCACATCGCTCGAAGAACAGTAACCGTTAAAAGTTCGAGTACGAACCGGAAGACGAAGCGTTGCAGCCTCCCACCAGGTGGATGGTTTCACTGGATACCCGTAAAATTAACAAATTTGGAGTTGAAATAAAAAATACAAAAAGACTCCAAAAAACCAATCATAGCTTAAACATAATTTTTAGTGGTAAAAAAGTATAAAATGACTTAAGTTATGATTCACTGGTCGTTTTTCACCATAAAGGGGAGTTTTAAAATGGTGTCAATGGAGAGCCACTTTACACCATGTTTCCTAGAATTATTTAATTATGTGACCACTATCACTGTAGATTAGCCAGAATAAATCTTATCTGGGCCAAAATTAATCTTTTTAATTAAATATTGGCTATGGGTTATTTCTGTCGATAGTACATACATACATAGGTTGCCAGCAAAGGGGTCATTCAAGTATTACGTAAGCAGAATTTCAGTCATTTTGAACTCCCCCCTCCCCCCCCCCCATGCTTACGTAAACTATGGTATATATATTTTTAAATCTATTCAGGTTTTTTTTATTGTTATTTATGTGAATTTGTTGCAAGTATGGTAGCCATATTTGCTTAATTATAACCTACTAGTACTACATTTTGCAAAAAAAAACAAGAAATAATAAATAAATATTGCTGAAAGCACCATCTAGACCCCCCCCCCCCGGCCCCATGTGATCAAAAATAAGCAAAGCAAAGACCCCCCCCCCTCCCTTCGTTGCTTACGTAATACTTGAATGACTCCAAATACATGGCATATGAAGCATTGTAAAACAATTTATACAATTAATTGTAAAAAAATATTGCTCGCTAAATTGATTCTTGGCACGAATAGTAATCGGGAATTCGGGAGTTGTGTTAATCGGGAATAGTGTAATTTTCTATAGGTTAAAGTATTTTTGAGATCGGTCTGGTAGTTCTGCAGATTAGCCCTTAAAGCTAGAAACACACTGACGCCGGAGGCGGAGCAGTGCGGCGTGACGCGGAGGCGGTGCCGGTTGTTATATTCAAGCTAACATGAAATAGGGCACACAGAATACAGCGCCACGCTTATTTCCCGCGCGGTATTCTGTGTGCCCTCTTTCATGTTAGTTCGAATATTACAACCGGCACCGCCGCAGTGACGCGCCGCACCGCCCCGCCGCCGCTCTCAGTGTGTTTCGAGCTTAATAGTGTTGCCATCTTTTTAAAAGAAAAATATGGTATCTTTCATCAAAAACTTGAATTTGGTTTTGAACGTAGGAAGGGTAATTGTATGTACATGTTAATTTTTGATAATTATTTATTTTGAAATGCCTTTTTGTATTACTTTTGGCCTTGGTCATCAAAGTTACCTTTGCAGCCTGCGCGTGCGTTCAATTCATTATTGACAATGAAAATAGTATGCTTGTTAATATATTATTTTTCTGTTTTATATGTCTAGTACAATTGATCCAAATTATTTTTACTTACAAGCTTTTTTTAACTTGCCCTGTCTGTACTTTCAGTGCTCAGATTGAAATGAAAGGTATATTGGATGACAATGCAAGTACAGTCAGCAAAAAGCTACAGTTAGCAAAAAAAAATTGATTTAAATATATTTAACAGAAACTTAAATAATATTACTCCTACAACCAAACAAATAAACGCACAAAAATGTTGCCAACAGGTATTAAGATAAATAGATAGTGATAGGATAGCACTTTCAGGTTGATAGTAGATTTTTAAACGTTCGTTGTACAGTTGTGCCAATGACCTAATAAATTTTCCCGGAATTGCACTGTCATATCGCACGGCAAATTATCTTGTTTACTATATCTATTAATACGAATGCGAAAAAAGATAGCACAAGATATAGAAAATGTATATCTTGACGCGGCTTATATGACTGCTCATTCATGGCGCTGCTACTTGGCTTGTTTTTTGATTTACTGTCATTCGTTGCAAATGGAAAAATCGTCCACTTAAATTAACCATTTTGAATTTGGACCAAAATTAATACCATCCAAAGTGAATTTTGTCAAAATGTACCTAATGTGCTGAAAAATATTTACAACCTAGCTGTAAGAGAATATTAATTGTTCTCTTACAAATATATAATTTTACTCGCAAGTGTGATGAAAAACATTGTATGGAGCACTTCGACTTCGGGCTTCTAATAGACTCTCGTTCGTAATTCCTTATTTACCGCCCTTAAGACACAATGTACTAAAACCTCAATGGAATATTGTCCATTATAAATTAGGAGCAAATTAAATACGGAATAAGTGAAGTCTTCTAAATTCGGCCCAAAATAATGATTTCGGGTGGAACATATTTACAATCCCTACTTCCCTACTTAATATTATAAATGCGAAAGTAACTCTGTCTGGCTGTCTTTCTGTCTGTCTGTTACGCTTTCACGTCAAAACCACTGAAACGATTTTGATGAAATTTGGTATATAGGTAGTTTGAACCCCAGGGATCAACATAGGACACTTTTTATTCCGGTAGAGGTCGCCACCGCGCGACAACCTAGATCCACGGAGACGAAGTGGCGGGCATAAGCTAGTTGGTCATATTTATGAGTGTACAAGTGGTCGTTTTTTTTTCTTGGCAAATGTTAAATTTGACAACTTTACCAGGGTCCATGGGACAAGATTCCATTTTTGGCGATATTCAGGATGGACAGATGTACTTGTTGTTGAATTTCAAATTGTCATTTTCCTGCTTTGACATATTATAATTTCGAGTTGTCCATTTTCTATTTGCACTGAATGACAGTAAAGCGTTTATTTCAGGGTTCCGTACACCAAAAGGACAAAACATAACCAATAAAGTATCGGTTCGTACGGTCAAGAACTTTAATTCATGATCCACTATGGAACCTATTTTACAGTAAACGTCATAGTGCAACGTCAGTGTAACGCAAACGTCAAAACAACATTAGCCGAGCCTGCTCCTTTTGCCGCAGGACAGACTAGGTACTTATAAAGTCCGCCGGGCCACAGAAGAGTATGAGTATGATACGGTGTAGTGGGTAGAGACCTTTACTTGTGTTGAAGCTTTTGCGTTTATGCCCACTGTATATTGGTTGAATCAAAAACGACGTCCACTGTTGGACATAAACCTCCCCCATAGACCTCCAGTCGCTTCGGTTGGTAGCGGCCTGCATCCGCCGTGAACCCGCGGCTTTAACCAGGTCATCCGTCCATCTCGTTGGTGGACGTCCTACGCTGCGCTTGCCAATCAGCGGTGTCCACTCGAGTGCTTTGCGGCCCCAACGGCCATCTGTTCTCCGTGCTATATGGCCTGCCCATTGCCACTTCAACGAGCTAATTCGCTTGGCTATGTCGGTGACCCATTCGATCCCGTAGAGAAACCCCAAGCATAGCTCTCTCCATAGCTCGCTGAGCAACTCTGAGCATTATATTTAAAGCTTATAGTGAAGCACCACGTCGGATCCATATGTCTTCACTGGCAACACACACTGGTTGAAGACTTTCGTCTTAAGGCACTGAGGAATTTTGGACGAGAAGACATTGCGGAGTTTCCCAAACGCTGCCCACCCGAGTTGGATTCGACGGTCAAAAACAATACATCAAATATACTCGATGTGGGAATCGGACAACTCGGGTTACATTGAATGCGCTTGCACACTCAGCGCAGCACAAAGGTGCCGCCATTTCTCGCGATCGTCTGTCTCTGTCACACACGCTCAGCGGCACTTTCTAACCCAATAGGTTAGGCTTTACCTGCGGTTTCATTCGCGAAAATCATACAACGTGTCCCCACCCTCTTTAAAAATTCCCGTGGGAATTCCCGAAAATTAAATTGTGGTTTTCATTGACGTTACATTAAAAACAATCATGTCATATTTCATGACTCTAAGCCCAGCGGTTGTTGTTTCGAGATTTTATCCCTACCCCTGGGAATATCGGGATAAAAAGTAGCCTATGTGTTATTCCAGACGTGCAGCTACCTATATACCAAATTGCATGACTCTTAGCCCAGCGGTTGTTGTTTCGGGATAAAAAGTATCCTCTAACTCTAACTTTTTGTCACATTTCATCCAAATCCGTCCAGCCGTTTCAGCGTGTAGAAGTAACAAACATACTCACTCACTCACTCACAAACTTTCACAGTTATAATATTAGTAGGATTAGTAGGATTAAACGGTGGCAGCAGAACAATGACTCTCCTTGAGTTTTTGATACTCATGGGCGGTGGTGATTTTCGCAGGGCATCTACGAAACTCTAAACTCGAAGTTCGTATCGTACCGTTCTTCTCGCTCTCGCACTAAACAGTATAAGTGTCAGAGGGACGGCACGACACGAACTTCGAGTTTCGTAGTAGCCCTGCTGTTACTGTGAACTGTTACTCACGGAGACATACTTAAATCAAGATTCGCTCTCTTTTCGGGTTCGCTTAGCGAAAGCAATCAACGCTTACTCGTACTATCGGATAGTGGTCAAATTTACAAAAGAAAAAAAACTTTAAAATGTCAAAAGTTCAATAGGATTCGTCGCATTAGGCATGTTCGATTTCCTCTATTTAATAAACGTTTGTTTCCTCTGGGGGTCAAAAAACATCCGTTCGGTCTGACCCGTATTATATGATAATATAGGAACAAAGCTAAATTACAATTTCAAAGTGGACGTGAATTATACATTTAAAACGTCTTACTTTGGGATTCTTTGACCAAGTTGCTTGGTTTTTTTTTTCGAGTTTATTATTCAGCAGTTTTGGTTATGTTATGCCGGCCAGTGACTTCGTGTCAAAATTTGTTATACCAACATAACGGCGTACCGGTATAATTTATTTTTAAATCAGCTAAAATGTCACTGATAACCTTTCTGCCCTTTTTCCGCTAAAGCGATGCATTAACTATTTTAGCTCTACATAAGAGCTGTCATAAATTTTACCCATTGAGCAATCAGACATAGAATGCACTTAATGCATTTTTTCTGTGTAGAGACAGTAATGTCGAAATAATATTTCTCCTGCACTTATATTACAGTACATTATTTACATTCATTTAGGGTCATTGACCTCCTGCCCCAAGGGCTTTCTTGGACATTATATTTTAAAGCAAACGCCAAGTTTCTGCCCGCCATCACGTTCAAAGGCAAACGTGAGTAAATACGCACCGGCGGAAGGCACACCCGTACGGCAAACATATGACGTATGATGCCACATATATATATATATATATATAGACTGAGTTGCGGAACTATAATTTTTATTCTTCGCGACTTTGACCTGTGCTGAAACATGCTCCGGAAACAAACACTAGAAAACGAGTGAATAAAGACATAGTTTTTGATGCAAATGTACGTAGATGATTTGATGCCGTTATTGTTGCATTGTCACTGGCCATTTGCATATTTACTTTTCTTTTTCTCTAAAATGTCCGTAAAAGTTGACATTATTCTCTACATATCAGAAGGTGAAGTGCATAGTTTATGGTCAGCGAAAAATTAAAAAGTTAAAAAGATTGCAGGCGCGCTAGCTCGACAATAATGAATTAGCGCGCCTGCAATCAGTCACATTTTTTTAAGTTAAAAAGGCCATGGAAATGTTGGCACAAGTCGTATACAGCCAAGTCTAATGGCCGGTATCAGATATTTGTTGGAACTCCGGACTTTCTATTGGGTCTGAAAAAGCTTGTGGTGTTTTCGGTGGAAAAATACACCTGCAGTTTATTTTTAATGAAAAAAGGCGGGAAAGCATAAGAAAAATATTGGAATAAAATTAAATTTTATAATATATTTTGAGAAAAAGTTAATTCTATTTCAGAATTATTCACCATTTTTGAGAAAAGCTTTATATTAGTCTCGGTTGGAATAGCAATTGCTGGCTTCGTATTAGTTAAACGGACTCGCAAGCTCGTCCGTTTAATCTCATACTCAGCCAGCAATTGCCTACTTCCAGGCCACGACAATAATCTACTATTAATAAAATGCTAGTCCTGTAATTAACGAAAAATGTTTGGATATATTATGGAATTTTGTTTTGAGACCTGGAAAACGGCTCCCATCGATATAGACTAGACTAGCAATGAGATCTTTTAACTAAGGGTTAAACTATTTAGGTATCAAAAAGTAACATCGAAATTCGCGTATTCTACCAGGATGAAAATCATAGGTTATTTCTGCTTCTAAACATGGGTACGCAAGAAAGAACGGTACCGAGACCACCGGAACCTTCGTACTCCCGTTCAACCCTGGCAAAAAATTAAAAACTAAAATCAAGTAGGTAGATAAACAATAGCAAGGATCTAATGTCCTTGGCCATTTAGGCGATCCAATAAAAAAACCTCTTGCATTACATGTGTAATATCCGACCCCGATGTGAAGCGACGGTTCGTTGCCCTTCGAAACCCGTAAGGATCCACAATCCTCCCGGACCCCAGTGTCAACAAAGCTGGTTCAACAGAACGTCGCTCGGATTCCTCTTGTGGTGTTACGATGCTTAGAAAATACATACTTTGTATCATGTTGACATTATTGTGAACTAAAATTTCATATTATCGCACCAAATTAAGGTTAGGAAAAATTGTACTACTAGGGTCAAGGAATTGTTCTGAACTTGAAAAAGTCAAAAATAATAGTATTTTTATTGAACTCTAAATAGCCAGAAAATGCTTATTCTTTGCATTATATTTAGAAAACATCTGCCTCAGAATCCAGCTTTCAATCTTAATTACCTACATTGCGTAGACTCATACGTGATGCTTCACTCTAATCTAGTATCTAGTTCGAAATGAAACTATTCCACACACGTCGCTGCAATAAGCTCGTGCCACGATACCAGTTTAAAATGACCTATACCTACCGAACAGTAGTTGAGAGTACTAACAAAACTGCACGCTTATGTGAACTCTTTAGGGTCATGTTAAAATGGACTTGTGTATAGTTGTACCAAGTTATTATTACAGTTGAATTAGGCGCTGCAATCGAATGGTTAATGGAAATCTACTTTTGGGTTTGTTAGTTCCAACTTTGGCCACTGACTTAGATAACTTTGTGGTGTGTAACTGGCCGTACGTGACTCGCATGACGCCATTGATGATAATTTTTAAAAAGAGAATGCGGGCTTCGCGTTTAAACACCTGTCAAGTGTGTCTTTTTTTTTCGAAACAGCCAGTGTCGTTTGCTTTGTTGCCACGGTTAAAAATAAACTGGCAGGGCAAAGTTAAATACTTGATAGGGTAAGCCCACTATAACCTACACCGAGTGATGCTTATATTTGTTTTGGCAGTTCTCAAATAGTTTTCCTTTTCACTTTATTGCTAACATTGCCTTTATCCTGGCATTAACCTCCAGTGTTGTCATTGTCGGCTTAAGATATAGATACCTTCAGTTACACTGACAGTCATTGCCTGACATGAAAAGTCAGGCTCCTATTTGTGAACGTTTCAGGCGACTTGTGTCTATGACAATTTGAAAATACTGCCGGCTACCAAATTTAGAACGAATTGTCAATCTTACCTGTTGTTTGTATCTCGTACATTTAAGAAAGAAAGAAAGAAAGAAAAATGTTTTATTTACGAAGTAAAAGTTCTACAGAGACGAAACTGTGTGTCTATAACTAATAAAGTCTATCATATTGCCGCATAGATATTTTTAGTCCATAAGGTTACTAGGATGTGCCATCTATTTAAAATATCGTATCTGTCATTTTGACCTTATTCATAATCGTCACACCGTTTTTCCTGAAGTGCGACGCAGAAATCATCTATTGTCATGAGATCATTGTCACTTGCCATCTATTTATGACATTCTTGTTTTGTTAAGTCTTGTCTTGAGTGCTTATCCACTGACCTCGTTTGTAAGATATCTTGGATCTGCAAAGTACATTTTGCACCAAGGCTTGGAACCATCTCTCCTGATCGACATGTTCCTAATAGATCTTTTTTTTATGATTTCTATTATTTTAATAAAAACAATGAAGAGAACTTATAATGCGAGTATTAGAAAATAATGACACCGCTTTGTGCCTTTTCCTTGATATTAATTTAATAGCCACACGTTTTATGTTTTCATAAATTTTACGAAAGACCGATACTTAATAAATAACAAGTAAAAATGTAATAATTTTTGAAGAAAAGAAAGAAAAAGAAAAGAAATAAAATAATTTATTTATAACAGCAGTGACACATTAACATTACACAGGTTAGAAAAAATACATAAGACGTGTATAAGTAACTAAGTAAGTAGTGTGTAAGTAGATACAAGGGTTTCGTTATTGACTGAACTGGAAAGTGAAGTATCTGGTTTTTTAGCCATATATATCTTCGGTTCCATTCTTAATCACAACGCAGTCGAACTATCTGTCGTACCGAAAAAGACACTACTAGTAATTAGATTAAGTAACAATAAAAAAGAAAACAGAATATTTATATTATGAACGAAATATCTTTCTAATAGATAGCTACCGTGCAATGGCCGACCTAGTGTCTTTTTCAACTTCGACAATGGAATCATCAATAGTATCGATGGAGTTATTTTTTTAAATGGAATTGAAGCTACATCATCATCATCATCAGTCTACAGCAGTCCACTGCTGGACATAGGCATCTTCCATGGCGCGCCACAACACTCTTGTCTTCAGCCCTTCGCATCCATCCGCGGCCAGCGACCCTCTTAAGGTTGTCCGTCCTCCGTGCCTCAGGACGCGACACTACGTCTTCCCGTTCGTGGTCTCCATTTTAGGACTCGTCTGCGCCACCGTTCAACAGTCCTGCGACTAACTGCGACAGATGTGGCCAGCCCAACGCCACTTCAGCGAACTTATTCTCTGAGCATACGTCAGTGACTTTCGTTCTTTGTCGGATAAGTAGTGTGATTTCGGATAAAGCTACATACTTGTACGGAAATATGCAATCTCCAAGCATTTATGTGTCTTCAGTATTCCCGGTCTAAAGATGTAAACGGAGCCCATCAACCTCCCAATTTTTGAATGTTTAAGCATCGAACACATGAACAAATTGTCGCGGAACCGTTTTGTAACTGGCCGCTTTCCAAACCATAGATAAAACATATGAGCGACGCTGCCGTTTCGTAACGTAACCCCGCTTAACCTCACAGCAAAAACGTATTACCAAGTAAATACATACGGGGCATTGTAATTCAAATAAATTCAAATCTTCCGAACGTCTCTGTGTCGCAAGTATGGACCAAATGTAACCAGTGTGTGTGTGTTGTGATGTAACCAGTTTCGTTGTGAATCGCTTCTGAAATTCGCGCTTTCTTGAAAAGGGCAGTCGACAACATTACTCAAAAGTTCTAAGGTACAATCCTTCTAATATTATAAACGCGAAAGTTTGCGAAATAAAGAAACAACCTTCTGGTCTTAATTGTTGTCATACGGTTTCAAACTTAACGTTTTATATGTGCTTTACGAAACTCGAAGTTCGTGTCGTGCGGTCCCTCTGACACTTATACTATTTAATACGAGAGCGAGAGGGGCGGTACGATACGAACTTCGAGTTTCGTAGTAGCTCTGCAGGCCCAGCGGGGCTACTACGAAACTCGAAGTTCGTGTCGTGTGGTCCCTCTGACACTTATACTATTTAATACGAGAGCAAGAGGGACGACACGAACTTCGAGTTTCGAGTTTCGTAGTAGCCCTGCAGGCCCAATATACTACAAGGTGCAAAATTCATACTTCGTATCTTGCCGTCCCGCTGACGGTTATATTATTTAACATGAATGAGAGGGACGGTACGATACGAACTTCGATTTTCGAATTTTGCATTAGCCCCCCTGCGGGGCCACTTCGAAAATCGAAGTTCTGGTCGTTCCTTCCCTCTTACACTAACGCGCGTTCGGTTTAATTTTGCGCGGGTACTTATAAGCGCGTGTGCACAATAACGACCGTATATGCGCTTGTCTGAAACCACCCATAGTGTGGATAAATCGCTTTGCGGTAGGTCTTACGATTTCGCACTTCACTGTCAAAGTTGGCGTGACGTTTAGCGCGGAGCTGTCAAACAAGGCAGGTATAGTTCGCACTATGCTATACGCTATCCTTGATTAGAAAAAGTTAAGATACTGTAGTGTTCCGTAGCAAAAATAGCAATAACGGAGACCTTTAAGTTTCGTCTTGTCATAAAACTATTTTCGTCTGTTTACTTAAAAAAATATTTTAAAAAATTGTAAGAAAAAAAAATAGTTTCTTTCTTTATCCGCCGTACAGGTTTTTCTGTAATTTAAATACGTGGAAAAGTATTTTTAAGTGATCTTACTTGCATTTGACCGGTTTGTATTACATACGATGAAAATAAATAAATAAATTACTTTTAATGATCCTGTGACATTTAGGCATTAGTCTATATATTACCTTAGAAATCGAAAGTAAATATAAAACCAATATACGTAAATATACTTTAAGCTACTGACTGGTTAATAAATATTTAACGCCTCCAATAAGAGCCTGTTGGAAATGACTTGATGTATCTTAATGGCCGTCATTAAAATCTAGCTGGCATAGTGCAATCGTACAAGGTTTTGCCTCTCAAAGCCTGAACCTTCTAGTGTTGCCATTACGAAAAATTACCACAGATTAAATATAGGAGTATTTTTTATACAGGTTTTTTTTAACTGTAATCTGCATTGACATCCAATTAAGTCGCAAATTTGGCCCAAACTATAAAATATTGAACTATAAACTATTAAATATTTGCTTGTAATAAGGCATATACTTATCTAATAATGGAGAAGTTCTGTATTTGATTGGAGCAATGATGAATTTCTAGCGTCCCAATAGGCGACATACTTACCTACAAACATACTGGCTGACAAAAAAAAACCTCTCTTATCATACAACTTCGGATGGGAAGTGACCCTTTATTTTTGCTTTGCTCGTCATTGTAAGTATGTGAATTTAGAACCGCAGCTCGATTTACTTTTTAATTTCATGAATCGCGCCACAGGTCGTTTCGCAAAAGTCCAATGTTTGTTTTTCAAATACCTACGCGGCGGTGCGTTCAAAAAGTGAGAATTAGTGTTGCGGGTGGCCCGGCCGGCGATCGTTTTTTTTTTTGTTTCTGAACGTCTTTTACCAATGTAACATTACGTCCTTTTTTAATTTTAATGTAATTTTTAATATCTGTGCTAGCTTTTATTTTGTGTGTGTTGACTTTGTTTTAGTTATTATAGTACTATTGTAAACGCGAATAAATGTGTACAGCGATTAAAATGGTAACTACTTGACACAAGAGATTCAGGGTTAGAATACAGGTTTTCCCATAAATTGCACGATAAAACTTAGAACAAAGTACATATAGTTACCTTTTAGTGCTTTTTGCCCCTGGTACCAGAACTATACAAAATTATTTTGCTGTAAAACAAATGTAAGAAGTTATAAATCGGAATACTATAACTGAGAAACTTAGTGCGGGTTGTTGACTTTTACTAAGGTGATTTTTTAAGGTTTTTTTTAAGGCGATCTGCCGCCACCTCCCCCTTAAGTTTGTTGTTCACCGTCAGAGACACCCTGAATAAAGTTTGTAGATAAGTAGCTATGTAATTAAGTATATTGCGTTATATATGTTTACTGAAAATGTACATATAATCCCACTAATATTATAAATGCGAAAGTTTGTAAGTCTGTTCGTCTGTTTGTTAGTTCATCACATGTAAACCACTAAACCGATTTAGATGAAATTCGGTATACAGATAGTTTTTATCCCGGAATATTGCATAGTTCCTACAGGATAGTGGTAACCGAAGCCCATGCGGACGGAGTCGCGGGTAACGGCTAGTTAAAAATAAAAGTAATAACTTAAGATAGTGCATAGGGCCAGTCCATTTCAAGCAAGATTAAAATTCTAACATCATTCTATAGTTTTTCAAATAATTGGCTTACTAAGGACATAAAATACTAACCACAAAAATTACGTTCATTCTCGTGACGTCACATCCGTTTGAACCACAGTTCACCTGCACCGTTTCCGAGATCAAATAAGTTCAAATAACAATGACCTCTCGTACCCGGCAACAATTAAAAACAATGCACATGGAAGTAATAATCCGCAGTAATAAAAGCCATCAAATCCTGCGTGAACTATGCGCAGGAGTTGATCGTTGGCAAACTTTGTGCGTCCCGCTCACAATCGTCCGGTTGTAGCGCTCCATCGCATTCGCTTAGGGCTTATCGCCAGGCGCTAAGGTTCTCAAACCCTGTTAGGAAATCGAACGCACTGAGTAGGTAAAGCTTGTAACCGCCTCATTTTAGTGCTCACATTTTTTACGAATTGGCTACGGAATCGACTATTTGTTAAATCTTAAATACTTCTACCCCCCTCATTCCCCCTCATTCATTCTGAGAGGAGGCCTGTGCCCAGCAGTGGGACGTATATAGGCTGGGATGATGATGATGAAGTACTTCTACCAGGTAACTGAAAGATGCTATCAGAATTTTCTGCTATGTTTATACTAAAGTGTCCATGAAAATGATTGCGAACAAACGCCCAGATAATTGCCCTATAATACTCTGACTGAATGCGTTGGCAGTGACGCATGTTTGGCGTCACGTTTTTGACGTCGGCGAAAAGAAAAAAAAAGTTGCGTACCCTAATATTCTATTGGATCCTTTCATCCAACGATCAACCAAAAGTGAACAGCATCTTCACCATTAAGTTGTGAACATCCTTCAAATTAGCACAGCTCGTTCATCATTATCTGGGCAGCTAGGGATTGGAATTCCATATTCGTCTGTGTTTCCTTATTCTTCTAATCTAGGGTGAATAATCTTTACTTTTCATTACATGTGAAAAATTTATTTTTGTAAATACTCAAATTTTCATGCATGGCCAGATTAGGTGTGATTTTTGATTCGGTTGATCTAGGTATTTATTAATCAGGAGCATGCAATTCAGACTCCAATAGCAGTAACTAAAACCTAATTTCGTCCTTTGCGTTTACTATTTGAACTGTTTTGTACACAAATTTGAACATAAAATATTTTTTTTGCATTATTACTTACCTAAAGATTTAACAGGCTTTACCATATCCATAAGGACACATACGTGCCCCAGTTTGAGACGCGCTGTCTTAAAGCAATATTCCATTGCTCTCTTTCCCTTATATTCTGCTCTTGCTATCTCGCTCGTCGGCCATTGCCGCGTTGCCTAGCAACCGTTTGTTTATACAGGTTGAAGTTGAATGATCGATATTGTATGCGAAAGGTCTCATATTAAGTTTTGACTCGTAAGTTATTTCGACGACTCAATTTTTCTTGTTTTTAATGACTAAAGTTATTCAACGCGTTTTAGAACTTATCCAGGAATGATACAGCAATTTTTTAAGAAAATCCTAATTAAAATTCTTGTGAACAATTTTGACTGGAGGTTTTCATGACTTCTTTAATGCGTTAGCATAATAGGCAGAGTATATTATATACCTATAATTCGCGAGGAGTGATGTACATTTGTTAATAGTACCTATTCAAAGATTCCTACATTCCTACCCTAGGACACGATTCAGTTTCTTCGAAAGCATATGCGTTCAATTTAAGGCTCAGTTTCCACCGAGATGTGCGAGGATGTGTTGCGAGTAATGTGTTTTTCATTAACCAATAGAAACGCTTCATTTACCTCGCCTCGCTCCGCTCAGCTGTTTCCACCAGAGATGTGCTGTGCGAGGATAGGTAAATGAAACGTTTCTATTGTTTAATGAAAAACACATCTCACGGTTTTAACTGAAAAGAGAAAGAGCATAAAACAAAAAAAGAGCTATTCGGACTATGTTTCGCATTCCTCCATGGTTTTCATGCAGAAATTATTTTAAGGAACTAGGAATCCTAACGGTGCCTAGTTTGTACGTTTTGGTACTGCTCACAAAGTTTTTCAAGAGTGAGATCGATCAGAGAGGAACAAACTGAACGTATACTTGCACGTACCAAAAATAGGAAATTTAAGTTTTGTCCTAGACTGAAAGTCGTAACGCATTCCGCCAGTCATCAAGCTGACAAACTATTTAACAGGCTGCCTACTGAGTTAAAAACAATTACAAATGATTCTTTGCTCCAGAAGATGTTAAAATTCTTTTTGTTAAGAAATTGTTTTTATAGCGTGGAAGAAATATTTAATGACGTGTCGATATAGGTTAAGCTTTTTGTAATGTTGTCATGTATATGCTATTTTTTTTATTTATGTTATTTCAAACACAATTTTTGTGTTGTTTTCTTGAATAAATATATGAATACTGTTACAGTTAGATCTATCTGCGACCTCGAATATTACTTAAGCCGAAGCAAACCTGTCGGTTGTAATAACGCGTAATTTAAGACCCTGAGGTCGAAACTGTCTCAACGATCCATCGACATGAGGCTATCTAGTTTCTAGGGAACGATCATCGTCATCCCAAGTGCCGTCGAGATGTATCTCGAATGCGAGATTTATTACAATTTTAGAATTACCACCAAAACAGTAACATGGCATGACTGATAAATAATAACCACTGGAGTTAGAGATTTGATTGGCAAATATTTCATCGAAAATATTGAGCGTCTAAGGACGAATGATTCTAAGGGCCTGTTTCACCACTTATCGACTAACTTTAAGTGACTGATATCAGTGGTGCTGTCTCTGTTTGTTTTGTGCGAATAAACAAAGACGGCATTACTTTTATCTGATACTTAAAGTTAGTCGACAGGTGGTGAAACAGCAGGGCTACTACGAAACTCGAAGTTCGTGTCGTACGGTCCCTCTGACACTTATACTATTTAATACGAGAGCGAGAGGGACGGTACGATACGAACTTCGAGTTTCGTAGTAGCCCTAAATTTCCATGGGATGGAGCATAAAAGAGATTAATATTTAAGATTTTAGTAGGTTCTATCTTAAAAGTAGTGGTAGATTTTATAAATCTCCAAGGAATACAAAGAATTGTTTTAGAGCTGCCATAGAGACTTGATATTTAGCAAGACAAACAATTTTTTTGAAGGTTTACTACAGTCAGCAGCAGAAGTGAATGAGCAGTTAGTTAGGTACGGTGCTCAAAATAATCTAAACACGACTAAAGCAGCGTTAACACCAATAATGTGCGAGGATGTGTAAATGAAGCGTTTCTATTGGTTAATATAAAACACATCCTCGCACATTATTGGTGGAAACGCTGCTAAATGCCAATGTAATAAATAAGAGACTGTGTAGATCAATTTGAGCACCACAACAACATCTACTTCTGTTGCTGACTGTACAAGAGATTTTTAAAGCAAATAAAATAAAGTAAAGAGAAAGGGATGTATGCTTTGGTTCTATCTCCGTAAATTCTGCACGGCCGAAGTCGTGAGCAAAAGCTAGTTTCCATTTAATTTGCTTGTAAATCGCATTCTTTGCCGGCCTAGTCTTCGATTGGTGCGTTCGTTTAAGTTTTGAAGTCAAATAAAATTATAAAATGTAAGACGTTTCGTCTTGAATACATGTCGTTGGGCCTTACGAGGTCAACAGCGCGGTGTTTTAATGAATTTGTCCGAGATGCAAATGCTGGAAAACATAAATGCCTAGACCGCAGCCATAGACTAACTAACACGACAGAGGACGCAAGTGGATGTAATAAAAGTTTCCGTGAGCAAAATTTTTAAATATCTAATTTATTGATTCTGTCATTACTTTGCGAAAGCCTGTAAGGCCGTTTATTGGATGCCTGCGGGCAGTGCGGTGGGCAACGGAGCTGCAAATGTGTTCTCTTCTACCTTAATTATTTCAAAAAATATCCCTGTTTTGCTTAGTCAGTAATGCTACTTGATTTTCAGTTTTACTTTCGTAATTTGTACATGTTAGTTGTGCTTTACCGTTTTTTGAAGAAAATGAAAACTGTCAGAATAAGGGTCAGTATTAAATTACCTCAATAATATGCTAAGACATTTAATTAGTGTTGCATTTGTAAACTTTTAGACTGGGCACGGTAAAAACGGGAATGAAAAAAACGCACCTGCCTTAAAATATAGTTTATTGAATCGGGCGTTACTTTGCGGAGGTCCATATCAATGAACTAAAAGAATTTCCTTGCTCACCCGCGACCTTTAAGGTAAAGGTAAAGGTCGTGGGTGAGCAAGGAAATTCTTTTAGTTCATTGATAAAGGTCGCGGGTGAGCAAGGAAATTCTTTTAGTTCATTAAAATATAGTGTCATTTTTGTAAGCGATCTTCGTCTCGGTTATATTTTCAAGGTTTCAGTTATTTAATAAACACCTTGTAGAGACTGATAGACTTACGAGTATAATAGTCTATCTCCGTAGCTTATCTGTGGCCCGCGCCGTCCGTAGCAACATCTTTGTAGCGATACTCGGCAATACCTGCGTGTCAAGGGTACATAATAAATTAGTATATTATATAGGCTCTAAATCTGTACTTCGTTTGAAATATACGTATTTTAAAAGCAAATATAATTAATACTAGCTAGGTCAGTTAAGAGTACTAAAAATAATGCGACGAATTAGAAATTTTATCGTCTGCGTTGTTGGCGCTACGTCCCCTCTTTCTAGTAATAGGCATTCTTTTTTTTTTTGAATTACCTAAATGATACTAAAATAGCGAACTTTTTTAACATAAAACAAACCCTCATAAGAATAAGAATTGAGAAACCTTACTGTCTTTTCAAAAGAGCTGTCGAACTATGTGCCACACGTTAATGCGAGTTAAAAAAAATATATTTTTTTTTTAAATTTATGTTACGTGTATGGAGTGCCCCCCTATAAATATTTATTTTTGTAATTTAACTACAAAACTAAATAGCGGCATTGACAAGACATCTGTACTCCAAATTTCATTGATATACATCTTGTAGTTTTCGAGTAAAATGCCTGTGATATACGGACGGACGGACAGACAGACAGACGGACTTGACGAAACTATAAGGGTTCCGTTTTTGCCATTTTGGCTCCGGAACCCTAAAAGCGTTATTGCTATCATCGTCGCACATGACTGGTAGAAACACAGTCTTCCTCACGTCTTAAATCGAGTTTAGCGCGACATGTTTCGGGCTAAGCCCTTCCACCTGAAGCACACGCCACGGTCACAATCCACGGTGGCTGCTGCAAAACGCGCACTGCGACGTGACGTGACTATGCCAAATTTGAAATAAATCTGACCACTGGAAAAAGTCCCAAATTTGACCCCACATACATACATACTCCGTTGGGGGAGAAAAGTCCTTGAGTGGCGACCACGTACCGGAAGACGTGTTGGCAGGCCTCCCACCAGGTGGACTGACGACATCGTGAGAATTGCGGGTAACCGGTGGATGCAAGTGGCGAGTTGTCGTTCATTGTGGCGTTCTAAGGGGGAGGCCTTTGTTCAGCAGTGGACATCTTTTTTTTTTATTCGGCTGTATGGCAAACGAGCAAGTGGGTCTCCTGATGGTAAGAGATCACCACCGCCCATAGACACCTGCAACACCAGGGGGATTGCAGACGCGTTGCCAACCTAGACGCCTAAGATGGGATACCTCAAGTGTCAGTAATTTCACCTGTCTTACTCTCCACGCCGAAGCACAACAGTGCAAGCATGCTGCTTCACGGCAGGATTAGCGAGCAAGATGATGGTAGCAATCCGGGAAATGATCCTCTAATGATGATGATGATACATACATTGCAAGTTAAATAAAACCTTGTACACCTAATATATAACAAACTAAGCTCTATGTTTTGGTGTCGTCACCTTGATTCAGTCGTAAACCTGATGTTGGCGGCGACAATACCTGCGCCTGCGGTCGCTTAGTCCCGCTTGCCTGTTTATAGCTTTTGCATAACTCATGTTAACACAACAGTTATGACGCAACATAGATGTCGCTGCTGCTTAAGTAGCATAGTAGAAATAAGCAACCTGAGATATGTATGCATGGGAAAAAATCGTGTCTAGATTCCTGTCCAGCAGTGGTGTAGGGGTTATAGCACGCAGCACGGAATGCTGAGGACCTCGGTTCGATTCCCAGTGCTGGTCTCTTTTTCTGCTTTTTCTGTGCATCCATGTCTCAGTTTGTATTTACGATATGGTTTCACGGGATACCCGTAAAAGTAACAAATTTGGAGTTGAAATTCCAAAAAATCAATCATAATCATGTTAAAAGTCATCATCATGGCCGCCGGACGGCCAGCTGTCACTCGTCGAATAAACCGGTTTAGTTAAGTTCTTAAAAACGTTCGCGTTTTAATTTAAGTTCGTAGTTAAACCGAAATGAACCGGTATTAACCGCTATTTTATAAACCAGTTCCGAGCCTTGATCTAACCTTTTTGAGTCGCTTCTGCCCCGACAAGTCTTGCACGCTTGCTAAGTTGTATGTATGAAGTGACAATTTGAACAAACGTTTATTTTGTTATAATATTGATCAAAGGGAAACTATGCTTAATAAACATTCGTCTTAATAAAACTCGACAATGAACCAAAATAATTTCTTTGCTCACCCGCGACCTTATGATAGTTAAGTTTATGCAAGATGCGTGTTCATGCAGCTCCTCCACCTCCACAATGTAAGAACACACACAAATCACACAAACCCATCTACCACTACCACCACAATACACTGACGCGTTTCGAACTCAGCCAGAGCTCATCTTCAGAGCAACAACCGTACACCATACTACCAGATGTTAGTTGACCATTCATTAATATGGATTGTTGTTCATTGATCTAGACCTCCTCAAAGAAACGCCTGATTAAATATATTATTTAAAACTTAATAACCTAACCAACAAAAAAGTTGGAGAACCCTCGATTTTGTCACTTCAAAGTTCCATATCTCAAAAACGGCTGAACCGATTTTGATAAAACATGCCTAAGAACCATCGCTAGAAAACCTGCTTTCAATAAAAAAAAACCGCATTCAAATCGGTCCACCCGTTTAAGAGCTACGGTGCCACAGACAGACACACAGACACAGACATACAGACACACAGACACACATAGCGGTCAAACTTATAATACCCCTCTTTTTGCGTCGGGGGTTAATTATGCAAAATGATAATTTGACCAAATCAATAAAATGCGAAATTTAAATTAATGTGCTAAGGACTCGTTTGGGAAATGAAACTTATGCGACGAGTTTTTTGGGAAGTAGAATTTGCCCAAAAGCATTTTGCCCATAGCACCGATTTTGAGTGCGATATATACCTACTGTGGTCGCTACCGATGTTGTCGCAAGTGTTTGTTTTATGCGTGCGCCCCAAACTTATTTACCGCCAAGGTTAAAAAAAAAACACGCCTATCTCTATTCTATGTTTTTGCCCATAACCATTGTATTGTGTGTAAGTGTGTAACGGTGTCATGGCGGAGTAATGGCAGCCGCGTGCATGGGGACCGAAGGTCAGCCCTAGGTGTAGACACGTACCTGGGCGACCGGGCTTTGCCCGGAGTCCTTGTTAACTCCCGAAGCGAAAAGAGGATCGTCGGTTCAAATCCGAACTCACACGTCTGAAATTTTCGAAATTCTTTCGAAATTAGATTCATGTGAAATGTATTACGAGCTTTACAGTGAAGGAAACTATCGCAAGGAAACCTGAACTTGCAGTGCATTTTGATGGTGTGTGAAGTTTCTAATCCGAGCTGGACCTTCTCTCATTCTGAGAGGAAGCCCATCGGTGGTGCGTAAAGCCTGACCAGAAATATATGACTATTCGCCATGTTGCGGAATTTCATTGGAACTAATTTCTTACACTGGCAATAATTTTAATGATTGTCAGATTTGTCAGTGTCACCTGGCGGTTTCTTTGAACAATAACAAATAGTGCCCAAAACGATTAGTAGTCAACAACGGATCATTGTAAATAATGTTTATAATAAACTACTGAAAAAAAACCCTTGGGGAATGAAACTATTTCACTACAAAACCTTTTCCAAATTAACATCAGACAAGTCAAGATGTCATTGTTCCGACTATACTGAACTATTGCCATATAAATAAGAACAATAGCGCCCTCTTGACAATAGTCATATATTTTTGGCTTACCTTTATATAGGCTGGGATATATCATCATAATCAGCCGTAGGACGTCCACTGTTGGACATAGGCCTCCCCTATAGACCTCCAGTTGCTTCGGTTGGAAGCGGTCTGCATCCACCGTGAACCCGCGGCTTTTGTTTATACGGTTTATAAAACTTAGCCTATGGACGAGACCATATAGCAATCAAGAATCAATTTCACATGACGTCGTCCTTCAGCGCGCGCGCAGCGGAACGGTCGCGTGCCGCCGCTTGGCAACAGTGTTGCCAGCGTAATGGATTTACCACTAAAATTGGTAGTTTAGAACCCTTTCGTAGGCTGAGGATTTTTATACTGTTAAAAATTCCCAGCCTGCGATATGCCCATATTTTGTGTAAATCTGTTTAAGGTTAGTGGTTAAGTCGAGTTCGTAAACTTGTGAGCAAAAATTTGCTCAAAAATATCTGAACACGACTCTATTGTCAACGGCGTAGATGCGTGTTCAGATATTTTTGATCAAATTTTTGCTCACAAGTTTATGAAACTCGACTGTATGCAAGGCATGACAACGTTTTTTTGTTGCTATATGGCCCCTGACAGTTTTTTAGAAGCTTTTATTTAAATTGCCCTTTTTTGCTGTTGGTTTTAGGGTCAAACGTGCAAGTTCATTTTGACTCACTTATTGGGCGACTTGAAATTTTGGTAGACCTATAAGCTAGAAAAAGAAACACACTGAGGCGAAGCAGAGGCGTGCCGGCGCGGCGCTGAGGCGGTACCGGTGTAATATTCAAGCTCATTTTGCCACAGAATAACGCGCGAAATAAGTGTGCGCTGTATTCTGTGTGGCTTCTTTTCACGTTAGCGAAATTACAACCGGTGCCTCGCGCCGCGCCGCACGGTAGCCACCGCTCTTGTAATTTCAAGCTAACATGAAAAGGGCACACAGTACGCGCACCAATATCTGGCACTGTATTCCGTGTGGCTTCTCTCACGTTAGCTCTATTTACAACGGTACCGGAAGCGCCGCGCCGCACCGTCCCGCCACCGCTCTTTGTGTTTCAAATTTAATGCTGGTAGGTACGTAGGTTTAATTCATACTGAACCCGCCTTTCTCCACTTGTACATTAATCGCACAACATATTTATGCCCCACTAGCTTTTGCCCGCGGCTACGCTCGCGCAGAATTGGTATGTAGCTTAAACCTTTTTGATCCCACAAAAGTAGCCTATATATTAATCCTGTGTGCCAAATTTCATGCAAATCCGTTTAGTAGTTTTAACATGAAAGAGTAACAAACATCCATCCATACAAACTTTCGAGGTTATAATATTATTAGTATTAGTGTTATTAGTAAATTAGTAGTAGAAAGATTAGTAAGATAATTTTACTATCACTCACGTCATGATGACACACTAACGCATTTTAAACAAATAAAAAAAAACTAAAGCTAAAACGAACGTCTGCCCTAAATACTCGTAGTTAAGATTGGTTTTTGGAGTATTTTTGTATTGTCTTTTTTGTAGTTATTTTTGCTAGTGTCGCTGCTTAAGTGACTAAATAAGGAACAAACAAGCTGAGATATGTGGTGCATAGGAGAAATTTGTGTCTGTACTCCCGTCCAGTGGTGGTGTAGCGGTATAGCACGCAGCACGGAATGCTGAGGACCTGGGTGCGATTCCCAGCGCTGGTCTCTTTGTCTGGTTTTTCTGTGCATCTATGTTTCAGTTTGTATTTTCGATCTAAATAGATTCCCCAGTTTTATTTTCTTTAACACCCTACTATTGACTGTATGTAAATATATTATGCGTCACAAAGAGACGGCTGTCTCGCATACATCGCAGCGGCGTTGCTAAAAGGTTATACGTAGAACATTTGTGCTCGCACCGATTCTTCAGTTAATAACTATCAATATAAAAGGCCATAGTTTAAACATTATAAACTTTAAATAATAGTTATTGCAGTCACAACAAAGAGTTCGGTTACTAGCAGGTGCCGGTGTTATGAAAACCATGCGACCCGTCACTTGACGGCCATTGTTTTAAGTTCTAGGGATGGGAGTAAAGACTAGTTAGAGTTTGCGTTTAGGACAAGTCGATTACAGTCGAGTTCGTTTTTGATAATAAATTTGATCAAAAATATCTGAACACATTGTTAACGGCGTAGAAGCGTGTTCAGATTTTTTATCAAATTTTTGCTCACAAGCTTATGAACTCCAGTGTACGATCCGATAGCTAAGCGGTTAGAGTGACATGAAGCTTGAGGTCCCGGGTTCGATCGATCCCCAGAGCAGATGTTATATTATTATGTTAGATGTTGATGTTTGTATGAATAATACGAATGTTTGGATACTTGGATTTTTAATATGTATGTATCTATTTAAGTATGTTTATTGTTTGCCTAGCACCTATAGTAGAAGCTTTACTTAGTTTGAAACTGGTCAATTGGTGTCAATATTGTACCGTGATATTTAATTTTAAGACTCTTTAAGAGTCACTACCTATAGCTTCTTTAAAAAAACCCTGATACCCTAGTAGTTAGTTAGCGAGCTATAGAGAGAGAGGGTGACACTCTTTACCGGCCCGGATAATACCGACATGGAAATACTGAACCTGTTTTTCATGTACACGCCCATAGAAGCTCATGTCAGTTTCCATGGGAGTGTACATGAAAAACAGGGTCGGTATTTCCATGTCGGTATTATCCGGACCGGTAAAGACTGTCACCCGAGAGATACCAAATATGTGGTCTACCATCCTAAAGTTGATAATCGTTTGCATGTCACAAAACAATAATGCCAATAGACGTGTCTGTCAACTTATTCATTTGATAGGAGCTTGTTTAAAAATTGATAGACCACTTATTTGGCTCATGGTATGTACATCTTGTAACAATTTATCTAATGAGATTCATATTTCATATTCAATTCAATTCTTGAAAGTATATCTCCAGTATTTTCCATCGATACTATCGATGATTCCGTCAATGTCGAGCTTGGAAAAAACGCTACCTATCGGTAAGCCGTTGTTCGGTAAGGATTCACATTAAAACTCGACTCGAGTCATCTCCAACTTGATCTCATCCCATCCCTACAAACGTACAATCCTACATCTTGACTATGTGCAGACAATTGCGGCGCTGCTGTCGCACTTTTATTATGCCAACACGCTAGTTCCGATCTTGTCCGCCTCCGCAGCTAAGTTGGCCGTGAATTTTGTAAACAGACTTGCTTCAGTTCTAGTGTTCTCCTATAGACTGCCAATAGCTTAGAGGAACTTGGAGTTTTTTTTTAGTGTTGTGTATTCCAGTGAAAACGTGTCACTTAAATATCATAGTTTCTTGTATCATTATTGATCCTGTCAAGAAGTAGATTAAAAAAATTTAGTTTCACTAAAATTGCTTCAAATATTTTTTTGTATAGGTAACAGATGTTTCGATGTGTAATTGTGTATTGTTTCGTTAATATTCGTTTCTAAAAAAAATCTCTAGTGCTGGTTAAAAATACAGTTCTTCCTTTTTTTGATTTAGTGTCACAAAAGCATAGTTATATTTTTAGCCGCTGATATACCTAAACAGATAGGTAAAAAATGTTTTTTTTTTCCAAAGATTTATTGCGAGAACACAGTTAGCAAGGTAACATTCATAACTGCACTACTCAAATTCAAAAATGTTTACATACTTACCTATTTGAAGAGCTAGAAAATCCATAAAAAAGTTAATAAAAAATATGTACATTTATATAATTACCGTTGCTTAAAATACCGCTGTCACGTTTTTTTTTAAATTTAGTATTAACTTAGTTCTGTCTCTCGTCATTGCCAAAGAATCAAAATAAATGTAGTACCCTCTTCCGTAGTAAAATCTACCTACATAGTGTAGTGATACATAAGGCATAATAGTAATGTCTACCAAATTTTTAGTGTTTAGCTCCAGTGATACATCTCGTTACTATTTTAAAGGTATCCATGTATCTCCTTTATATGTTTCCTTTCTTCAACATTTATCCAGAGACTGCTGAAATGTGTATCTTCGCTTTTCCTCTAGTTTGCAGCCTATTTTCCTCTATTTCCTTAAGGACATAACATTTGACATTTTAGTAAAAAAGACCAGTGACACGTGTAACGACTGTTTAATGATAAAAATGAATTGTTTAGCAAAGCGTGCACTCATAATGTGGTATCCAGAGCATGGATAATAGCAGAATATCGTGTGCGTTGCGTGTGAAAGTTCGTTGCATTATTGTTATTTATGTACTATGTGGGTTATATTATTGGAGCTATTAGAGGGGGCAGAGGCGTATGATTCGTCTGATCAATGGTGGACTGTGGTCATCGAAATGCTGAGCCGGTTTTTAGGGTTCAAAATGCCAAACAAACAAAACAAAAGAGCCAAACCCTTATAGTTTCGCCATGTCTATGTCTGTCTGTCTGTCTGTCCGGCCGCGGCTTTGCTCAGAGACTATCAATGCTAGAAAGCTGTAATTTTGCACGGATATATATGTAAACTATGCCGATAAAATGGTATAATAAAAAACTGAAAAAAAAAAAATTTTTTTAGGGTACCTCCCATAGACGTAAAGTGGGGGTGTTTTTTTTCTCATCCTACCCTATAGTGTGGGGTATCATTGGATAGGTATTTTAAAACCATTAGGGGTTTGCTAGAGGAGTTTGGATTGAGGAAGAGCACGCTCTTGGCCGGTTTTTATTATATTACTGGTGCTCCTGGGATGTTATCATGCAAGAACATAGCTAAAATAAAATAAATGTCACGCGACGTGTAACACCAATCAAGCTAGTCCCAAAGTAAGCAAAGCTATGCTATCCATGTACTAGACAACGGATAAACATATTGCGAAGGGTAATGTAAAAGGTTTATTTAGTAATGAGAATTTTTTTTTTTAACCTGTACAATGCTATTTTACTAAAACTAAAAAGTGTTGCTCTCTATGTTCAGTAAGTCTGTTTAATTTGTCCTAACCTAACAAATGTCCCTAGAGCGATTAATGATATAATCATAGAAATAATAGTAAAAAACGCAGTGAAGTTATTGAGAGGCGGACAAGAGCATGCATTATGTCTCTTTTGTACAAGCCACGCTGTCGTAAAGATATTTATAAAAGAAACGCCTTCAACATGTGCATAATAGTTTTTAATAATTTACCAGATGAATTAAAGGTGTTGTCGGGAGAAATGTTCAAACGCAATTTGACGAAATGGTTACTGACGAAATGTTTTTATAGTGTCAAGGACTACTTAAATTATAGGCAATATTATTGACATTATTTTTGGACATTTACTATTATTATTATTATTTATTTTAATTAAATTATAAAATAACCTTTAGCTTATTTAATTAAATATTTGTACGCTTGCTTGCAAGCTGAATACAAGGACAACAGTTATATAATTATGATAAGACCAATGTATTTTTTTACTGTATTCTGACAAATAAAGTTAATTTGAATTTGAATTTGAATTTGGAAAAATTCATAACAAAATATAGGTGCCATCTGTAATATAGTATGACATGATTTTTGATACTGTTGACGATCATCTGCTTGAATATTAACGATGCTTTATGTGACAATCTATATTTCTTCACAAAGAACAGCAAACACCATAGAGAAGACTTTGTTGTATTTTTTTTTTTATTTCAAAGTAGTCAAAATAATTATTCACCTAGTCGTTAGTTAGTTAAATCGGTTATAAAAATGCCTCAAAATGATATAATATTTCAATAAATAAATATGAAATTGACAATAATATTGTTAGGTTTTCAAATACTTCATAGTGCTGCGGAGACATCAATTGAAGAGGTAACATTATTTTATACCTACGTAATATTTAAGTACTTTATAGGCAGTTTAAATATAATATAAGTTTCACTGGAAGCCGTGGTGGCCTAGTGGTTTGACCTATCGCCTCCCAAGCAGAGGGTCGTGGGTTCGAACCCCGGCTCGCACCTCTGAGTTTTTCGAAATTCATGTGCGGAATTACATTTGAAATTTACCACGAGCTTTGCGGTGAAGGAAAACATCGTGAGGAAACCTGCACAAACCTGCGAAGCGATTCAATGGTGCGTGCGAAGTTCCCAATCCGCACTGGCCCGCGTGGGAACTATGGCCCAAGCCCTCTTGTTCTGAGAGGAGGCCTGTGCCCAGCAGTGGGACGTATATAGGCTGGGATGATGATGATGATAAGTTTCACTTGTATACAATCTTGTATCTATAAAGCTGGAACCTATAAAAGTGAAAAATTCGAACTTCGTATATTGCCGTCCCGCTGGCGCTAATTTTATTTATTACGAGAGTGATAGGGACGGTACGATCCGAACTTCGATTTTCGAATTTCGTAGTAGCGGCCCAGGTATTCTAATGATTACTATTCGTGCACTATTTCACGAAGCTACAATTTACAAGCGGTAGTCTTTGTTTAACAGTATGCATTGGAAAGAGGCTACCGCTTGTAAATAAATTGTAACTTGTAGCTTCGTGAAATAGGCCACTGCAGGGCTACTACGAAACTCGAAACTCGAAGTTCGTATCGTACCGTCTCTCTCGCTCTCGTATTAAACAGTATAAGTGTCAGAGGGACCGCACGACACGAACTTCGAGTTTCGCGTTTCGTAGTAGCCCTGCTGGTCGTCGATCGGTCCGGCTAAGTTCGGATTTATTAGCTGTACAGTCACCAGCACCAATATCTGTCACAACAAGCGTGCATAAATATCTGATACGACTCTATTTCTAGGGCCGGAAGGACGTGTCAGATATTTTTGCACGCTCCACTGTGACAGACATTAATACAGGTGATTTTACTTGCATTGCTAACCGAACCTGCGATGCAATGATGTGTGTGAAGTTCCCAATCCACACTGTGGCCGCGTGGGAACTACGGCCCTCGTTCTGAGAGGAGGCCGGTGCTCTGAAGCATGACGTACCTACGAGTACAGTCACCAGCACCATCTGACATAACAAGCGTGCATAAATAGCTATTTCTATTTCTAGGGCCGGGAGGACGTGTCAGATATTTTTGCACGCTCCGCTGTGGCAGATATTAATGCTGGTGACGTGCATATGGAACCAAAATAAATCTCTCTTTCTTTCTTTCTCTTTTTCTTTACATAAGTAGGCTGGAATGATGATAAGATGATTTGTAAAATATTTTTCAACTAGGTTGAGCGAGTCTTTATGAATAGTTTGTCTTCCGACGATCTCTAGTACCAGAGCCTTGGCCGTATTGCCCACAGTTTTCAAATCACCATAATCGTCGACAGTTAGCCGTTACGTAAACGCTAAACGCATTGTCAAACAATGTTAGTTCGAAGGCAAAGGCCGTCTAATGACGCGGCGCAGGCGACGCTTAGATGGATGGATATGGATGCCGTATCGTGTCTTTGTGAACGAACATCATCATCATCATCATCAGCCCGAAGACGTCCACTGCTGGACAAAGGCCTCCCCCTTAGAACGCCACAATGAACGACAACTCGCCACTTGCATCCACCGGTTTCCCGCCACTCTCACGATGTCGTCAGTCCACCTGGTGGGAGGCCTGCCAACGCTTCGTCTTCCGGTTCGGTTTCCGGTTGTGAACGAACGTTCAACAACTATTATAAGAGAAATCACAAACTTAACTGCCTTAAAAAAAGTGTCAATTAATGGATATTTAGCCATGGTGGCCTAGTGGTTTGACCTATGTCGTCTCAAGCAGAAGATCGTGGGTCCAAACCCCGGCTCGCACCTCGTGAGTTTTTCGAAATTCATGCGCGAAATTACATTTCAAATTTACCACGAGCTTTGCAGTGAAGGAAAATATCGTGAGGAAACCTGCACAAACCTGCGAAGCAATTCCATGGCGTCTGTGAAGTTACCAAGGAACCGTAGGGCCGTAGCCCAAGCTCTTTCATTCTGAGAGGAACCCTGCAGCCCAGTAGTGGGACGTATATAGGCTGGGGTAATGATGGATATGGTTAGTTAGCTTAGTACATGGCCTGAACCTTTGAGTTCAAACTTCGTTCCGGTCGCCACGGTTTGCTTCAACAGTATTAACTTCCAGTTAACTGCCAATCAACAATGTCCAATAGTTGATAGCGCGCTTACGCCCCATTGTTTGAGTTTACTGCCTGGTCCACCGGGAGCATGGACCTGCCTGGTGCCATAAGTCAACACCCTTATGTGACCATGTGTAATAATACTAGGAGCTAGGCATGGTAGTGATCATGCGCAATGCATTATGAGCTAGCCGTGGAAGTCAGCAATTGCTGTTTAGGTCGAGGCGAATATAGTACTTTTTTTTTCAAAAACTTAACTGATAGTACATGAAGTATTAACGGAACAATCAGTTATTTTTATTTTAACATGTTTTATGTACAATAAAGAGCTGTAAAATACAATACAATCAACTTTTTATCAATGGGGTTTGAAGAGGTAAGTATGTAGGTATTTCTAGCCTAAAGCCATTGCAGGTGCAGATAAAAACGTTGTTAGTAACGTAAACGTAGTAGTCAAATGAGTCACTTCCCAGAACTGTTTCCAATGGACGAACGTTTTTTGGCTTTGGGCTTGTAACTTCTAAATTGCATTTTACATTTTTATCAATATTCCCAGATCTCAAAACTTCTTGGTCTCAAAATACCTAAATTGCAGAATGCCTAATCTTGTTTTCTTATCACACCGGAATCTTAATATGGCTGAATTTAAAAATACCTTAGTCTCATAATACCTAAACATCAAAATCACTTTCATGGCAAAACAACATATGCTTAAAACAACCAAAAGTTAAAATACCTAAATTTGTATGTTGAACAGGAACTATACTAAAAGTCAATAATCAACCTCAAATTTCTCAAAAACCCCGATTAAAAAAATTGGGCATTTTGCCTTTTGGGTGTTTTCGGTTTGAGTTGTTTTAATATTTGGTTATTTCTGTCGTTCGGTAGATATTTGAATGAATTGTGCATTTCAATCTTTAGGTATTTAGAGAATATGACATTTTAAATCAAAGTCATAATGAATTTTGTTCATTTTAATACAAGAGACAATTTGACATTTTAGGTATTATGAGCCCATGGTAATTTGAAAATTAGTGGTATTAGTGAATAAGGTATTATGAAATTTAGTGGTTTTAAGCCCAAAGCGTTTTTTGCCTGAAACTATAATCTATTCAGGATATCATTACCCAACCGCCCGAAGGGGGGTTGTTTTATTTCAGGACTATGCTGTAGAATCCAATAAGTAAGGTTAGTTCTTAGTTTTAAAAGAAAATCGTTCGTCCATATTTATTATGAAACAGTTGGGAAATGTCGGTAAATAAACGAATTCTAATTTTGAATTTGAATGAATAATTTCAACTATAAATAATTACTTTGCTCACCCGCGATCTTATGATAGCAAAGTCTATGTAGTTGATTGATATGGTCCTCGGCAGAGTAACGCGTTCAATAAATGATTCATTTTAAGAAAATGTTTTCAGCATAGCATAGAAGTACCACCCAAGGGACGTATCCATATAAGCCGAAGGTTATGATGTCAACCTTACGTAGACACTTTTATATGTGTATTTTCTACGCATTGGTGCTTATTCTTGTAGTAATGCGGAAGAAGCCGTGTCACAACACAATAGTTCGTAAACTGACGCAGGTTAACTTTCTTAAAACCTTTGCGAGAACCTTTTACTGTATGAAAGTTTGCCGTGTTTCGAAACATTATAGAAACCGCGTAAACGCTATACAGTATGTATGGTAGCCGGGTGTATGGGTTTTAAGTACTGATGTGCCAAAGGAAAAGGAAAAGGAAATTGTGTAATTTTTCATATAGAACAATTTCGGAAACTTCTCTTAATTTTGTATGGGGATTGAAACTTTCCGTTTCTTAAATTTAAATTTCCTATACTTCTTGTGAAAATTTCCAGAAATTTCCGAGAACTTCCCCAACTTTTTGGAAATTTTCAACACTTCATCTGTGGTTTTAAGGGAGGATACAGTGCAATTGTGTACGACTACGAACGGTACCGACTAAAAAAAAAATTTAACTTTTCATAACAGTAAATGTGGTTAAAAATGTTCAGAACTATCATCCCTTAAAACCCTTAAGTTCATCTGACTGTCAAACATCCTGTATACTTGTGTACTTAAAGAAAAGGACCTTTACTTCTGTCAAAAGATTTCAAAAACAGTTGAGGCGTGAACAGGTTCAACCAAAACCAAGACCGTTAACTATACCTGCCTAATTGCCTATAGTATATAATATGCTGTGTAGACTCTATATGTGCCACTGATAGGCACAGGCCTCCTCTCAGAATGAGAGGACTGGGCCGTAGTTACCAAGCGGTCTCAATGCGGATTGAGAACTTCACACACACTATCGTATTGCTTCGCAGGTTTGTGCAGGTTTCCTCGCAATGTTTTCCTTCACCGTTAAGCTCGTGGTAAGTTTCAAATGTAATTTCGCACATGAATTTAGAAAAACCCAAGTGTTGCGAGTCGGGACTTGAACCCTCGATCCGCTGCTCGAGAGAGGCCTTAAATAGGATTGATCCGAATGTCTCCAATATAACCCAGCGTTTTAAAAAGTTAAATTCAAAATCCACAATTAATGGTAGTCACCTCTAACTAAGCGGCTAAACCACCAGACGCCCTTTGTTCGAATGTATGTATGCATGTACACATTCATGCATGAACAAACTGAACAAACATGATACTATATCTCGCGGCTTTTTATACCAGTTGAGTCAACGCGTGTGTGTGAACAGTCATGTTTGTGTCTTTTATTATATTCGATCCTTAGAATCGAAACTGTTAAAATAACGGCTAAGAGCGGGTCGGCATGGCACGCGACTTCCGTACCGAAAAAGAACATTTTTCTTGTTGAAGTACCTGTAGCGACACCTAGCGCCATCTAGTGAGCGAATATAGAAACTCCAGATCTAACATCGCCATCGATGTTTCTCAACTCGGACGCATATATACTTTCGACGCTCTTCCTTCGGACTTTGGTCCCCAGGCGTAAGATTTACCCGGAGAAAGACCTCTCCACAAGGGCGTCGCCAAAGGGGAGCAGGGAGGCGCAGCTGCCCCCCCTAAAGATTCTAAATAAGTTGCCAAATGTAAAGCAACCAAACCAAAGTTAGTACAATCGCCGTAGATGTAAGGCTCGTAATGAAAAGCTTCATGTGTTCTCGACTTTACCGACAATATTTAAATACTTTTCTCATTCTCCATATCAACTTGCCCCCCTCTCCCGCCCCTGGGCCAGCGGCTGGTGATGCCCTTCTCTCTATTGTAGCCTACTACATCAACACTCGGAACGCGTTATTATATTGAACGCGTAGGCCGTTGTAAGTCTTCTTCGTTATGTTGGAACTTACGAGCTCCGCAAAAGTGTTGGCCATGATGTAAGTTCACATACCTATGAAAATGTTCACGTCAAGTTTGGCCTATTTTACAGCCCCGGCTTTCGTTTTTCAAAAAGGTTCTCCCACCAAAAATATTAGAGAACCGCTGCCTTAGCGCATAGCGGTGGATTGTGTGAGACGGTAGTCAGCGCGTACTAGCACATTATCTCGTCTCGATACCACGTCTGTAACTATATATTAACATATAACTTGACGGAGCGCCGTAAATGCATATAGACGGCTTATCAGCTGAATTTCACGCACCATTTGTCAAATGGTAAACGCCGTACGACTTCCTTGCATAGTAATGACTTTGTGTATGTAAGAATTCCAATTGTTAATATGGTCTGCCTTTTATTTTGTTACTAGCTTTTACTCGCTTTTTACGCAAAGTTAAGTGCCTTATAAAAACCGTTGGAAAAAAAATCATAAGCTTTTTTTCTAGTTTACATTCATATGGATATGTCTCTACATATATGTATCTACATAATTGTACTAAATTTTGATCTATTCCGAATACTGGAAGTGGATCAAAAAGTATTGCAAGATTTTAAACAAACATGCAAATATACGGTGAAGTTAATAAAAAGTTTGTGGAGACAATGAACTAGATGCCTTTTTTTTCTATTAGCATTGTCTTATTTTTAGTTATTGAGAGTGTATTTTCTTTAAAGAATCAGGAATTTAGAAAAACTTTTTTTTAATAATTTTATTGTGATGAATAATCGTTTTGTGAAAGCAATAGTTTCGGCTTCCTTTTGTAATGAAATCACATTTACCGTGGTTAGTCGGGTGATAGAGAGGTCCGCGGTCTCGCTCGCACCTCTGGATAGGCCAGTGTTTACCTAGCCACAGGATTAAGATACGTTATCAGTGTTATCAGCCGCTATCAAACGTTGCCGGACCGCTGCATACCTGAACGCATTATGGTGTAATACCGTTAGTTGCCTATACCCGTTTAACACCTTGGAGTAATTCTTTAACTGGGATTGTAGTATAAAAACTGCCTCAAATACACTTGCTTGCGCCAGAAATTGTATATTGTACAAGTCCATAAAACACACTATTTTAACTGAGGAGTTTATATCTACCCAAGTCGTAGACGAGGCTTGATAGCTTGATGATAAACGAGGGTAAACTCGGAGTTATGAAGGAGTTAATTTGCTTTTCAGATAGCTTGTAAGGAAATTATACATCAGCACCACTGTAAATAATTTTTCATTTATCTACTAGGTTTTATTTTTCAAAGTATAGTAGTATATATAGAACTAACCCAACCACTGGCTGAAAATATTCCAGAATCATTTATGTCTATGCTTGGGGGACTATTCGCAAAGTACATCACACACACAAACAATTAAATGTACAGCGAATCGTAGTTTACCAAATGACATAATCCATGTAACCAAATTGATGTAGCCAAGGTATTAAATACCATTTTTCTTTCTTTGCAGAGGCTCAACGGTAAAAATGGCGTCAAAGAAGAAGAATCTAGTTGGTATTGGGACCCCGCTCCCCAAACGGGTAGGCAAGTTGAAGGGGATATCGAGGAACAGTACAAAGAAAAAATCAGAGAATTACAAGAAGAACTATCCTCCATAAAAGACCGAGATACTATCGACATGAGACAAGACACAGAAGAAGAACTCAATAGGCTGAGAGAGGAAAACAAAAACCTAACTTCGAGTCTTGAAGATTTAGATTCACAACATCAGTTAGCTATGGAGAGGTTACTGAGCTTAAAAAAAGAATTACAGAAGAATTTTGAAGTGCTGAGACAAGAACACGAAGATTTAAAAAATACTAACGAGGAGTACGCAGATGAGATTAAAGATTTGTTATTTAAAATAGAAAAGAAAGATAGAGAAATAGAAAATATAAAAGGGACGAAGTCTGATTATGACACGCTACATCAGAAGTATATGAATTTAGAAAGAATTCATGGTTTGTTGAGGGAAAACGCGGAGAAGTTTCAAGAAGAAAATCAGGAGTTGCATGAAGAAGTATTTAAATTGCAAGAAGAAGTTACTAAATTGGAACATGATATCGAAATTGCGTCCAAGCATTCGGAAGTATCTGAATCTGTGCCAAAACACAAATATGAAGCGTTACTAAAGGAACTAAATGATTTGAAAGACAGTAGAAATTCTAACCACGATCATCTTGATGAAGTCAATATTGATGATAATGCTAAGAGTGTTATTGAAACTTTAAAGAGAGATCTTAGTGACGTAAGACATAAACTAGCTCAAAAAGAAGATAGTGACAGTCAAGCTGATAATAAGATGGTCAAAACTGAAAAAATAATGCAGTTATATAATAAATACGTTAATTTTGAATTACCTATTGATTATGTAGGTGAAGTTCCATCTACTTATGATAATATTGTAGTTTTCAAGCTCGAAAGTGCATTAAAAACTCTAAATTCGTTCAAAAAAGATATAGACACGCTGCAACATAAACTTTCGGAGAAAAACCTGAACATTAATCATTTACAGACCCAAATAGATGATTTAACATCAGAAAATGATTTCTTAACTAATGATTTGCAACATTTCGAGAGAGAATTAGAAGAAATGAAAAAGAATAACGACTTCCTAATATCAGAAATAACAGCCTTGAAAAATACTTCTAAACTAGAACCTATAATAGAAACTCATGAAGATAATCTAGCAAAGTTGGAAACAGAATTAGCTGATTCTAATAGGATGAATAAAACCTTTGAGTCTGAAATCAAAAGGATAGAAAAGGAACTAATGGCAGTTCAAAACGAAAAATCATTACTTCAAACAAGTCTTACTGATTTAAAAGAAAAATACACTTCTATGCTTAGTGAACTAGACATGTTTAAAACGCAGACTAAAGCTGTTGAAGATTTAGAAAATAACACGATTATTGAAAATGAAGAAAAATTAAAGAAAAACGCCGATGAAATACATGAATTAAAAACGCGACTAACAGCAGCGAATGCTAAAATCGAACAGCTATCTATAGATGTCCATATAATTGAAAACGAAAAAGTGTTGCTTACTCAAGAAGTCGATAATCTTAATCAAACAGTTGTACACAAAAATGATTCACACAATTTACAGGAACAAAAGATTCACCTTCAAGACAATAGTACGCAGTCATCAGAATTGCACATTACAGAAAAAGAAAAAAATGAGTCTACAGCTCGTCATGAATTAGAAAAAATTAGAGCAGAAAAAGCCAGAATCCAAGAAGAACTTAACGCCTCGTTACAGGATAGCTCTTCATTAAGAGCTAGTATTGCTAAATTGACCATTGAAGTGGATAGCCTAAAGCAACAGGAACATAATCTGTTAAGCGAAGTGGGTCAGTTAAGATATAATAACCAAGTGGAGGCACAAAATTCAAAAATATTCCAAGAAACCATAGAAGAGTTAAAAGCTAAAATAATACAACAAGAAGTGCTGAATAATGAACTAACTGAGCTCAAAAAAGAAAATAACATATTAGCGGAACGAAAATCGCAATTAGAAACAGAATTGTCATCCACTGATAGTAAAATTGTGCATTTAGAAGTAGGATTCGAAAAACTTATTTCTGATCTTGGCGAAAAAGACACATTAATCGACCTTCTTCATTCTACATCGGCTAAAAAAGATGAGAAACTTAATAATCTAACTCAAAGCATCTCTGAATTAGAAACAAAAGTGATTGCGAAAGATGATGAAATTATGCGTTTACAGCGATCACTAACAGAGCTCAACCTGACGTTAAATGAAGCTAGTCAACAGTCAAATCAAAGCCATGAAGCAATTTTGCACGAAAAAGAAGCGTTAAGTCATCAACTGGTCGAAATAAATGTCGAATTAGATCGCAAAAGTGATCATATAAATATGTTAAATCACAAAATCGAGGAACTAGAAAACAATAAACACCAGTACAAAGCTATAGCAGATGAAAAAGATAAAGAAATTAAAGAGCTGCGTCAAAGTATGATAGAAGTCAGTGATAAAATAAAAAATAATGAAAATTCTACTAACGCTGATGACTACTTAATATTATTAAAAGAAAAAGAACATATACAAAGTCAGGTAGATACCCTGCAAAATAACATAACAGTGAAAGAACAAGAACTTGCTGAAGCCCAAGCGAAATGCGTTCAATATGAGAAAGCGTGCGTAGAATACAAAACCATTCTAGATAATACAACAGCGGAGAAGAATGAACTGATAAATTTAGTGAATATGAAACACAACGAAAGTCTACAGTACCACAACGAAATCCAGAGGCTCAATCATGTTCTTTTGGAGCAGAGTAATGAATTCAAGAAAGTTATTGATGAAAAACAACACCTGACCCAAATTAATGACAGCTGTCAACAATGTGACAACCTAAGAATTACACTTCGTGAAAAAGATGAAATTATCCTGGCTCTGAATCAAAATAACAGTGTTTTTGAAAAGCATAAAGCCGACTTACTAAATGCTAATGAAACTTTAAAGAGTTTGACGGAGAAATGCGACAGTTTGGAGAAAAACTTGGAGATACAGCTTGATACAGTAAAGCAATTGACAGCAGAAAAAATACAGGTTAGTCATATTTAGAACTATATTTGTTGCGTAACTGGGAGAAATTTTCTTCGCCAATAGGTACAGATGAATAAATTTCATATAGCTTTTATCAAGTCCATGTTTAATAGTCATTTAAGTCTTCAACTGTGTATATTTCTTCTTCGCGGTTTCATCCTCGTAGACAGTAGATTTGACATATAGGAATTTTACTAATTTATCTTATCACTGGATTTCCCAAAAATTACATCGACTTCGTTATTTACGTTGCCTAAATAATACCTAAGGGGCTACTACGAAATTCGAAAATCGAAGTTCGTGTCGTGACGTCCCGCTGATGCTAATATTATTTAATACGATAGTGAGAGGGATAGTACAATACGAACTTCGATTTTCGAATTTCGTAGTAGCTCCTCTGTGCAAAATATCATGTTTCTTGATTTAGCGGTTGAATAGTTTGATATTTTACACGCATATATATATACCACACCACGTTTTGTGTGCTCTGTCTACCCCATTTGGGAATACAGGCGTGATTTTTGTGAGTGTGTGTATATATATATACATATACCGATCCCGTGAGAGTATAAAAAAAAATTAGCTTCTGTATATGATTCTAGCGATGCAGTCAAGTTTTAATTTAGCAAGAAACAATATGAGTAAGATTTGACGCACATAACAGCACAACCATCGTATTGCAGTTGTCGGAACAGCATGAGAACGCAGCCCGCGAACTGGAGCGTCTCCGTCGCCACCTGATGGAAACAGAAGAGAACTACACACAGGAGCTGATGACTTCGGAACAGAAGCTGGCGGAGTGCCAGGCGCGGCTAATGCATGTTGAGGAGCGAGCGAAGCAAAGCAGCACTGTGTACACTAGCAACAGGTCAGTAGGGGTATGAGTTGGGATTCTGGCTTTCCGCCGAAAATACTTGTCCCAAATGATTCATTTGTAATATGTTCATCTGGGCAAACGATTTCTTTTTCTGAAACTGTAAATTATTTAGGATATATCTTAGGAGTATCTTGTAGAACTCTATAGGTAAGGTTAGTTTTATAGCAGTCTTGAAATAGGTACTTATAGTTTAAAAAAAAACGTTCGTCATATGAAGTAGATGCGAAATGAAAGGCTTGGCAAGTGTAGAGTATTACATTCAACAGTTGAATTTAGATACCGTTATTCGGTTGATTTCCCATAGGAACCATAGGTTTCCCTTATTTTCCCATAGGAAATGGTATGTAATATGTAAGACCAACACTCGTGGAAAACTTCATGTCTTTAGACTTAGTGGTTAAGATTTTGAAACATTACATGGATTCTGTTGGAATATCGGGATAAAAATTAGCCTTTGTGGTATTCCAGACGTCCAGCTATCATCCAAATCCGTTTTAACCCGTTTTGTCAAGCGTGAAGTAGTAACAAACATACTCATAAACTTTCATATTATACTATTTATACTATAGTAGAATATATCTAAATGTGAATGCTTTTTGCTGGTGTTGATAATGGTTATGATGGTGATGATGACGATACTTGAAAATTGATAAAAATATAAGAGAAATAAAAACAAACGATGCGGAGCGTTGTAATTTTCGGTAAGAAGTCAGTAAGAGGGCTGACACTTTTTTTTAGATAAGTATAGCAAGTTGGTAAATTCACAGAACGGTTTTTGTAACAACAGTTACTGAAGCGTCACTGTTGCCTCATGCAGATTTAGAGTACTTAAGCAGTAGAAAGAAGGTAATAGAGTAGATATATTTGTTACCCACGTTTAGTCAATATGTATTCTCAATAATTTCAGCATCCGAGCTAACCAAGAAGTAGAAACGTACAAAAACCAAATCAAGCTGCTGGAAAGGCAGAGAGAAGAATTCCAGGCGCGGCTCAGTGAATCTGAAGACGCTAGGAGTCGCAGTGAAGCGGCTTTGACCAATCTGCAGGTCGTTTTGGAGCAGTTCCAGTTAGGTAAGGTGATCTTCCTGTCTGACTGGCCCAATGGTCTTTTGGCTTAGAGTGCACTCCATTGCAATTTTAATCACCATCTACTCCTCTTAGAAAAATGTAATTCCAACAGTAAATTTGCGTCTCCAATCCAACCCGTCTGGTCGATCAAGTTGTTTCTGCAAAGCAAATAGTTTCAAACGAACTGAAAGAGACACAATAGGGAACATTTTCACATGAAACATTTATATCACAAAAATATACTGTCGATTAGAGAACCTCTTCCTTTCTTTAGTCGTTTATCGGTCGGTTGATCTTGTGATCGGAATAGTAAAATAATGTGCTGTAAGATACCAAATTAATAATATAACATTCTGTATTTGGATTCAGTGGTGATCGACTGATAATATTTACGAAAATGATGTATGTTTCCGTAACCAAAAAACCTGAAAAGACTTGAAAGGGACTTGTAACGCGTCTCATCCGTCCAAGACAGTTTTTATCATCTCATATTTGACGTAATTAATTGCTTATAGTGAGACTCTTAGCAGACAGTCTACTTATAACTATAAAAGAAACCCGTATCCTAACAACACTTGCAAATAAAGTAGATAGTGATGTTAAAATAACAATTGCAGACAAAGAACGCGACGTACACGCTGCCACAGAGAAGATTAGAAACAAAATGGAGGATCTCAGAAAAGAAAATGGCGGTCTGCAAGCTGAAATCAATAGACTCAATGATAAGCTACAGGAGTCTTTAGTTGGACTACAAGCCGCCACTAGGCTGGGTGATCAGCTTGAAACGAAAACAGCACAAATCAATGATCTAAAGGAACAAGGTAAGTCACTGGTTTATAAGAATGATGATGTATTTGAATATGTAGATACTAATGAATAGTTTTCATTTCAGATTTTTGTTTATTTCTGTAGTAAATTAGTTTATTTTTGAAGTAGATTGTTTTGTTATAGAATTGTTATCATTAGACTAGTTAGCGCTTTAGAAGTTTTACTGTTAGTGTGTTCAGTAAATTTACTTTCTGATTTTGTATTTAATTCTACGGATTTACCGCTAAGAAATATTTTACTTAAATATACTGTAATAAGAACCCATTACAAAAAAAGCAGAAAAGAAATGCTGAAGCGAAGCAGGGAATAAATTTTGCCGGACACATAACTCGCATAAATAACTCGCTAGTCGAAAAATAGTAACTACCTCGCACGCATCCCGGATTCATCTGATTCCATTTCTTGCATTCTATTTATTTAAACATTATCTTAACAGTACCGTGACTTCACTTCCGTCTAAGAAGGAAAGAAATTACTAGCTTCCCGAGAGAATTTTGGAATTGACTTTTTTTTTCTTCTTTCATCATGTTCAAGGAATATATCTACCAAATTTCAAGTCTCTAATTTCAATGGTTTAGTTAAACCGCATTCATATTTATCTGTCGTGTTGTGTTCTGATGCTATCTGTCTCTCTCTCTCTCTATTGCTTGTGATGCGACACAACTCAAGCCGTCACAAAACACTGCATCAGAGAAAAGTGAACGCAACCATATAAAATGTATGAAACCGATACCGTTCTGATGCGTCACGACACAACACGACAGGTAAATGTAAATGCGGTTTAGTTAGTCTGTGTCGCCATCTACCAGAAAAGTAAATCAGTTACTTGACTTTTTGATAGGTTAGTAAAGACAAACAGTATTACTTGTGCGATAGTTTGCCAGTTGAGATGACAACAACTTTACGGAAAAACTTCTAACGAAACCATATTCCAAGTGTTACGTAGACGACATAATGTATCACCAGATTGCATTAGCAGCGTTTGCCGGCAAAATATCAGCTGGTAATTCTGGGTGCTTAGTCCCAGATTGCCAGGTGGTATGATGTCGGTTGACGTGACACTGCAATAGTAGAAAAGTGACACACGTAAGTTTCTTGTTTGTGTATGTAGATGATGTTTTGTGTTGTTTTGAGAGCGCTTGCGTTGTGTCTTGTAAGTTATGTCTGTATATGGATCGCCACGTGAAGTGAGGTCCAATCTATTGTGTATCGTACGTTTTATAAGCTTTCAAAATGAGATTCTCGTATAGGTTGTACATATGGCAATAGTGAGGAGTAGCGTCACTTATTTGCCAACTATATTGACTAATTGTTTATTAGTTTCAAAGATCCTAAACGCAAATTTTTAATAGATTTATCCATATCTTTAAGCGAGCTTGTCTTGTTTCTTATTTAATTCGGGGACCTCGCAAACAGCTCTAACGATTGACGAGATTTGCTATACTTAAAGGGGTTTTTGGGAGCCAACGAGGAGGGTTTTCACAGAGGCGAAATATCCCTAGATGGCGTTAATATCGTGTGGTCCGTTTGACGTTTGCTTGCGATTGGCTCATTTAGTTATTTAACCAATCACGAGCAAACGTCAAACGACCTCACGTCACGATACTAACGCCATCTAGCGATATTTCGCCTCTGTGAAAACCCTCATTGATTTAGCTTGGTCTTATCAGGTAAAATGCGTGATGTGGCAATACCCTTAGTGGTTCCAATACAGACATAAGTGTGCAGTGTTAAATTACGCCAGCCAGCAGATTCTTACCTACATACATATTCTCAAGACAACTAAGTACTAGCTTAAAAATATACATAGATGGTGGAAAAAACTTTTGCAAAGTGTCTCTATATTGCATTCCTCCGAACGACATGTTCAATTACTAGGAGTGGGTGAAAACTTAAACACAGCAAGTTATATATACATACATATAAGGCTTATAGAAATAGTAATGGCTAGGGAATGAAAGTACACTTAATAACGAATATTACTCTTCCTTTTTGTGAGATATTGGTTTTCTTTTTTTTAATGATTAATACCTCATTCATGGAATATCTTCATTATTTATGTTACTATTTCTTTATGGTTCTTTAATTTTTTCCACCTTGTATGTAATTTAAGCTTACGCTACGCAAATCAAAAGTAACTAGTAATATTAATTAAACTGGTATTGAGAAAAATAATGTTGAGAAACTTTATCTCATTTATACCGGGTGTGCTCTGTAATATGAGCAAATAATTAAAACATAGATCATACTCCTCAAACTAAACAACATTAGTTCAGCGACTTTTAAAAATAAGTAGTTTTTTAATTTTTATTACACTTTTAAGTTTATGCGAAGAAGCAATGTAAAGCGAAATGGTGATAGTAAACCATGAAATTATTCACAAATAATTTCGATGCACCTTATTGCGACGCTACTGCGTCGTATTTACCTAACCTCAAAAAAGTAAATGTACACAGCAAGCTTCCGCCTCCCCCGGCCTAATCTCATTTGGTAACTGTGAGGTATCACGACGCGCCCGCGCGCCTGTATTGCCAGCTGACACATTGACAGCTGGTACTTTGACAGACGGAGTGTCACTCTGCAGTTGCGCGCACGCCGCCGTTCTACTCAGAT
>NC_133500.1:11364240-11419838 GCF_025370935.1 Choristoneura fumiferana
ACTACTTACCGGGTATTTGTCGACCCGATTTCATACCCCCTGATGTAAGGGCATGAATTATCAAATCCATTATTGTCGTTAATTCTGGGTCGATTTATAGGTCGTACACTGACCACACCCGTTATAAAATTTTTGCTGCATCGACGTTTTCATTTAGCACATTTTTACGCTTGTAGCACACATTGATGTTATGTGTGTGTCTTTTTTGTGTTATTCGATTTTGGAAACATAGTCAAAAATACATAAGTATAAAATCTTCGTTTGATAAGTAAAGTAAATGCTGAAATACGTAATTACTTGACGACGGTGTTATCATATCGGCCATCTTTGAAACTGCTGTATTTCTGGCTCTAGTTTCCAATGCATTTTGTTTTGTCTTGACGTCTAGCGTAGAAGAATGCCGTATTTAGAAGATGCTGCATTGTCCCTGAGTATTACTTCAGGTACTGGTGAATTTAGAAAAAGGGGGACGGAGGACACTCCACCACCATCGCTTGCGTTTTGACTTTGATATACTTTTGGCAAGCTATGTAGACGATATGGCTGTGAAACGTAGATATGACAAGAATGATTCAAGGTTGTGGCTTTGTCTTAACCTTCACTTTTCCTTTAATGGGGTTCTGAATTGAATCAGAAAGACCGAGAAAAAAGGTCTTTGGAATTTTGTTTGCCATCATGTTAACATTTAGTCTTTATCTAATGAAGCAGACCGCAGGGCGCATCTGATGACCATGATGGTTGAAGGATTGTGGCCAGAGTGGGGGAGGAGGGGGATAATGAAGCCATCTCATTGGTAGAGATCTTTCTTGTTGAGCGACTAGTTTTTGGCGAGTCAAAAGTATTTATAAGCATGGTAGGTTAAAGAGTGTCTGACTGCCCCTCTCCCAGTGGCTGAATAATACTTTGAGACCGTGTCTGCGAAACGACGAGTTTTGACGATGGAAGATTCAGCTTGGTAAGAGTAGATCTAGTTTTTTTCTTTGATATTTGATTAATTGATTTTGTTCTGTGTTGTTGAAGCCGTGGTGGCCGAGTGGTTTGACCTATGGCCTCTCAAGATTGTGGGTTCAAACCCCGGCTCGCACCTCCGAGTTTTTCGAAATTCATGTGCGAATTCACATTTGAAATTTACCACGTGCTTTACGGTGAAGGAAAACAACGTGAGGAAACCTGCACAAACCAGCGAAGCAATTCAATGGTGTCTGTGAAGTTCCCAATCCGCACTGGGCCCGCGTGGGTACTACGGCCCAAGCCCTCTCATTGTGAGAGGAGGCCTGTGCCCAGCAGTGAGACATGTATAGGCTGGGATGGCTTTTATTTCCCACTTATGTAACACGATTTATTAAAGAGAAAAATTGTGTTCCATGCTTTTTCCTTATTTTCATTTTTGTGATGTTATCTATCTGTATAGCCACCAGCATTAATATCTGGCACAACAAAACATGCATATATACAACTCTGTTTGTGGGGCCGGTTGGAGGTGTCAGATGTTTTTGCACGCTCCGCTGTGGCAGATATTTATGCAGGTGGCTGTATCTATCTGTACACGTGTTTAGAAACGTTAGTATTATAACATAAACTAGCTGTTGCCCGCGTCTCCGCCCGCGTAGAAGTATGAAAAATAGTTTACATCCTATTCTCAGACCTACCGAATATACGCAAAAAAATCATAAATATCGGTCAAGCCGTTTCGGAGGAGTTTGGTGACACGAGAATTTTATATATTAGATTAATCAATACTATATTCCTCCGGCATTTACAGTAAAAACCCTGCAAACGTCGGTCGGTCGGTGCCGCGGAGGAGCGATACTACAACGCCATCTCCAATCAGCAGCAGGACAAAGTCGACAAAAACCTGGTGAAGAACTTAGTTTTGAACTATGTGATGACCGCCGGGAACACTGCTAACAAGTGAGTGTTTTTATTCAAAAAAATACAAACTGAAATATAGATGCACAGACACCAGAAAAATTACAGAAATAATTATTGCAAAGACACATTAACTTGTATATTAAAAACAGTTCTAACAGACCACTATTTTAATTTGCATTCAATTTTTATGGAATAATCGAGAAAAACTAACAAAAATGCAACGCTGCCAGCTCAGCAGGTATAAACGCTCTTAAATGACTCTTTAAATATTTGTAGGATTATTAAGTAAGGATCAACTGTTTCCCAGGACCCAGGTGCTCCGCATCCTGTCAACCGTGCTGGACTTCAACCAGTCGGAGTGCGCCAAACTGGGCCTGTCCAAGGCGCCGCCCACGGACAGCCTCGCCGCCGAGTTCGTCAAGTTCTTACAGGTCGGTTTGCTCTCGTATTGTGATGGCGTCCTGGCGTTTCACCGAGAATGTTTTTCTCAAATTATTCATTTCACAACTGTTTCATATGGCCGAACGTTTTTTTTTTAAACTGTAAATAATTCAGGATTGTTATAAAAGTCTTCGTCCGTGCAGAAATATAATTATAATAATTCTATAAGTTTTATAACAATATATAAGTTTACAAGCTTTTATTTTATTTCATCTGTCCCGTTGTCTGTCTGTCTGTAATCAAATCTTGCAAGTTAAATTCGACCAACTTTCAGTAGTTGGATTGACTTGAAATTTGGTATACTTATATAAATTGGGTGACAATACAATAATCTGGTAGTGACATCCTGGTAGTCCGGCCAGGATCGCCTGCACAAGACGGAACTCTTCAACGGTTAATGGCATCGACATGAAATTTGGTATGCAAATGTAGTTTAGATGGACAATGCAAGTACAGTCTACAAAAAGTACCTACAGTCAGCAAAAAGCTTGTATTAATATTTTTTTTATCAAAAACTTATTTGTGATCCACTCCCGTTCTCTCCCCGCGCGTGTATTTTGCATTTTTTCTGAGAAAAGTAGATAGAGTTAAAAACGAGCCTATCAGTCTCTCAAAGGGCCGGCAACGCACCTGTGATACCCCTCGTGTTGAGTTGACTGACAGGTGTCCATGGGCGGCGGTGAGTGCTTCCCACCAGGTGACCCGCATGCTCGTTTTCCTCCTCTTACATATAAAAAACCTATCTCAATCAGGGTTTTTTTTATTTTTATTCGACTGGATGGCAAACGAGCAAGTGGGTCTCCTGATGGTAAGAGATCACCACCGCCCATAAACATCTGCAACACCAGCGATATTGCAGATGCGTTGCCAACCTAGAGGCCTAAGATGGTATACCTCTTGTGCCAGTAATTTCACCGGCTGTCTTACTCTCCCCGCCGAAACACAACAGTGCTTCATGGCAGGATTAGCGAGCAAGATGGTGGTAGCAATCCGGGCGGACCTTGCACAAGGTCCTACCACCTGCGCTAGTTTAGTAGATAGTGTTAGTTTAGCTTTCTATCAGTGAAATATTTTTTAAAATCGAGTCAAAAATTACCCCCTACAACTACAAACAAAGAAACAAATCCAAGATTTTCACTCTGTGTGCCTGTTTTCTGTATCGCTTACTATTTCTGTTACACAATAATAGTAGATTATTGTCGTGGCCTGGAAGTAGGCAATTGCTGGCTGAGTATGAGTATTAAACGGACGAGCTTGCGAGTCCGTTTAACTAATACGAAGCCAGCAATTGCTATTCCAGCCGAGACTAATATAAAGCTTTTCTCAAAAATGGTGAATAATTCTGAAATAGAATAAACTTTTTCTCAAAATATATTATAAAATTTAATTTTATTCCAATATTTTTCTTATGCTTTCCCGCCTTTTTTCATTAAAAATAAACTGCAAGTGTATTTTTCCACCGAAAACACCACAAGCTATTTCAGACCCAATAGAAAAAGTCCGGAGTTCCAACAAAATTTCTGATACCGGCCATTAGACTTGGCTGTATACGACTTGTGCCAACATTTCGATGGCCTTTTTAACTTTAAAAAAAATGTGACTGATTGCAGGCGTGCTAATTCATTATTGTCGAGCTAGCGCGCCTGCAATCTTTTAAACTTTTTAATTTTTCGCTGACCATAAACTATGCACTTCACCTTATGATATGTAAAGAATAATGTCAACTTTTACGGACATTTTTGAGAAAAGACTGATTGTATTGTAAACAAAGTCATAATACTTAATAAGGTACACAACGGTATTATTTACTTGCAGGATGAAAGCCGTCCGCGCGCGCCGTTACCCAGTATGATGGGTCTCACAAGAAGTACAACTCCTAGCTCCAGAAAGAGTTCCACTATTGGTAAGTAGGGATGAGGATCATAAATACGAAGTTTCTTGCAGGTAGCGCGCGAGTTGAGTGCAGTCGGGCCTGAGGTGAAGAGCGGGGGCACAGTATTATATACAGGGTGGTCCATTTATATCGGTCAGTATGGGATAGTCTGAAACTATACGACATACGAAAATTTCTTCTTAGAAACCATGACATCGATTTAATAACAAGAAAAACTGCATTCATGCATTTAAAAAAAAACTGGACTCAGCTCGCGGAATCGAAAACGGTTGTTTTGAAAAAAAAAAAAAAAAACTTACACTATTTCTATTTAGATATCGATTGTGTACGTCTTAAAAAGTAAATGTGTCCATGAAATATTATGTCTAAAATGAATAAAATGCATTGTTTTCACATACTTTAATTTATTTTAGTAGGTGTTCGAAGTTTTTTTTTTTTTTTCAAAACAACCCGGTTCGATTTCCGAGCTGAGTAGGTACAGGTTTTTTTTAAATGCATGAATGCAGTTTTCTTGTTATTAAAATCGATGTCATGGTTCGTAAGAAGAAATTTTCGTATGTAGTATAGTTTCAGACTTTCCCATACTGACCGATATAATGGGCCACCCTGTGTATAAGCTAAAGCACTATGGAAGCTAGGCATATTTTTTGAGATAAATACCTACGCTCTAATGGAGCGTTAGGGTTGGCCACTTATTTTTTTATTATATATATTACATTTAAAAAATCACAATTAAGCACATTTAAACAAGACTCACTTTGGACGGTAATGATTTTCTACTGAATCCAAAATAGTTGATTCATGTGGACGACTTTCTTTTTGTGCTGACAGTAGGTATACCAACATGCCTACTACACCATGATTTAATCATTAATAAGCTCTCGATATTTCGATGCAGTTGCATACAATGATCACGAGTAGACGAAGAATTGGCAGGTAAGGGTCTCCCCACACCTATCGACGCGGAATCGGCAATATAAAATAGTAGATTGTACAACAAGAGCATAAAACAAGCCATTTTACCCAAGCCGTTCATATACCCGAGCCGGTACGGCGAGGGTGGATAGACACGTCGAGGGGGAAATGGGTTTAATGCTCGAGTTTCACACTCTGCTTTTCACTTAGATTGCGAGGAAATGGTAAAGCAACAGTGGAAACAATAATTCACTTTCTATGTACCTTTTATTTTTTATGCATGATTATAATAATTCTATTTTTAATTTTATTGATTTATTATGATTGGTTTGATCGATTTTTAGTTTTATATAAAAAAAAAATGTAGAAACTTTTTTGTTCGTAGCTGTTGACACCTGATTACCTTGGTCTTAAGTTGGTCTCAGGCGAAGATTTTTTTTAATGCAGCATAAAGACGAACTTTACGAGCATGAGAAGTGAAAAAGCTTTATGTCTACGCAATAAGAGCGAAAACGACATCGCTGCATCCGCAGGCGACGGCTGAGCCGTTACGAGCCGAACCATGATGTTTTAGCTCTTATTGCTTCGCGCGTTGATAGATGTGGGGGGACCCTTAGTTACAGGCTTCTGTAACTTATATCAGCTGTAGGCATGTCCACTCTTGGACATAGACCTCCAGCTGCTTCGGTTGGAAGCGGCCTGTATCCACCGTGAACCCGCGGTTTTAACCAGGTCATGCGTCCATCTCGTTGGTGGACGTCCTACGCTGTGCTTTCCGATCCGCGTCTCCATTCGAGAACAAATATATTTTACAACAACAACAATACAATTCTGTACAAGTTCCCAATCCGCACTGGGCCCGCGTGGGAACTACGGCCCAAGCCCTCTCATTCTGAGAGGAGGCCTGTGCCCAGCAGTGGGACGCGATGATGAATATTTTACAAAACACCAAATAATATTTAATGTAAATGGCCGTGGATCATCAAAAACTTTTATTCCACTTTGTCTTTGCAGGCCCCTCCCCAATTCCAACAGAGCTGGTTGGACACAGACGGAACCCTTCAACAGGCTCCAACAACCTTCTATTCCAGAACATAGACAACATAGAGACGTCCTCGCAGATCTCCATAGAGTCCGACCATAGACCACCCATGGACACAGGTGTCAACCAAACTAGAAACACCGAAGGAGCCATTTTGAAACATGTTTTGAAAGATATGTGATTAAATTTGTTAGAACTTTAAGAATGTGTTTTGGAACATGTTGAAGACATGGCTATCCTTTTATCAAGGTGTCGAATGTAGTACGAATTCTGAATTTGGGTAAACGAATTCATCGCAGACAGAGTCGCGGGAAACAGCTAGTTGAGGATATAAGGGCTTACGCTAGTTGAAGCGGTTTGCACGGAGCGGTTGAACGTCTATTGTTAACGAATCAACAACAAGTTGGAAAAAACCGACTTTGTCACTTCAAAGTTCAATATCTCAAAAACGCCTGAACCGATTTTGATGAAACATGTTGAAGAACCATCGCTAGAAAACCAGATTTCAAATAATAAAAACCGCATTCAAATCGGTCCACCCGTTTAAGAGCTACAGTGCCTGCCACAGACAGACGCAGATAGCGGTCAAACTTATAACACCCCTCTTTTTGCGTCGGGGGTTAAAAATAGTATGAGCAGCGCTTAGTGCGCGCGGCGCGTGCATAGGATTGTACCATCAGCCAAATATGTAGTCTACCACCCTAAAGTTGATAATCGTTTGCATGTCACAAAACAATAATGCCAATAGACAATACAATACAATACAATACAAATATTCTTTATTGCACACCATAAAGCAGTAAAAATACTTATAATATAACACTTAGATTCACGGTAGACAATAGGCGGTCTAATCGCTAAAAGCGATCTCTTCCAGACAACCATTTGGGAACAAGAAATTATATAAATATGTTACAAAAATAGGTGGCGGAAACAGAAACAGAAAATAAAAACAAACAAAATATCAATAACATTAAAATAAATACAAATGAAACAACTATATAAATACATACATGCAATACTATACAATACATAAACCACTAACATAATACAGCAATATAAATTAACAATAAGGCCGCAATGGAGAAAAAAGGATAAGAAATTAGGAAATAAAATAGATAAACACAGAAAGACTGAGGACAGAGCTAAGAAGGCAGTGTCAGGAAGTGAGACTTGACGAGATTTTTGAAAATAGGAAGAGATTTAGCTTTCCTCACATCTAGGGACGTATAGACGTGTCTGTCAACTGGAAAGTTCGACTTTAGTGACATATTCATTTGATAGGAACTTGTTTAAAAATTGATAGACCACTTATTTGGCTGATGGTACCTGCACCCGGTGTTAGATAGCGTACTTAGACTCTATGCCCCTTCGACTTGTTTTACTTCAAATTTCGGTAGATAACTGTATAGTATTAAAAATCTAGTGCTTTTCTACAATTAGCCAATGCATGGGCGTACCTGGGATATCGTATGCTTGACTTATATTATGGGTTAATTTTTGAAAAAAAAATTGCAAGTCGTAAGTGTGTATGACAAACCTACTGGAAATCTGAACTAAAAAATGAGAGTTCATTATTGCCATTTGGCTACGAAACTTTGACAATGTGACTTGCCCCCCCCCCCCCCTCCCACTTAGGCCAATACCTGGGTATGCCTTTGAGTAAATGGTATGATGCTGATACTTGTCTAAAGCTAGTCTCCTTTATAAACCGTCAATCACATCACTAACCTTATTTGTATGCACAAAAGAGCTATATTATGGTCTCAAAAAAAGTTCCAAAACCACGCCATTTTGGTTCCATAGACAACGTGTCAGTAACGTCATTCGATGCTTTTTGACAATCGCTATTGGAAGGAACATAGCTTTTAGGAATGAACACGATTCTAACCTGTAATTGGGTCAATCAACTATTTTACCGACACTTTGGGCGTCGTCTCCTGCGTTACCAAATTGTCACTGGCTTTACCAAAAAATCGTACTTCCAACGAGATATTTCACGATTAATAACTTAAACTTACGTAGGATGGCATGTATTCATGTACACCATCTATTAAATTACAGAAAAAACATGTTTACTTACAAAAATCTGCAATTGTTTGAAAAATGTCGCGGACAGATTAGTGTCGGTAAAAAGTTGATTGACCCAATTACGGTTTTTTGCCAATATGTGTCTAAAACTAAATTAAACTAAACAATAAATTGGGAATTTATGTGGTTGATTTACAGTAGCGTCTTCTACACAAGGTGATAATTAAAAATCACGGACACCAGTACTATTTTGTTTATTTGAAGTTAGTTTAATGCATATTTTTACAAAATACTACAACTATGTAAAAACATATTCGTACCTTTTGCTAGGTCCGTAATCCTACTTGATTTCTAATAACCCGAAATTCGTACTTGTCAGTTGTAAATTACTTCACCGTTTTAGAAGAAATTTTGAAACTGACCGAAAAGTGGCCAAGTATTGAGAAATTAGCAGTTTAATCCTCAATATTATAATTATACTGATACATGAGAAGTTATGAGAAATGATTCTATGCGTGAATTTGAATTTCAATGTCGCCTCCCTTGATTTTAATAGGAGAAAAAGTATAAATAAGGACTTATTATTATTATTGCTTTGCGGAAATTATAGGTTAGAATCCAGTTCACAACTAAGACATGTTTAATCTGTATTTTCACTTGAAATTCCAGTATGAAATCGACGTATGAAATGTATGAATCTTATCGATGTAAATAATAGCATTTAATTTCTTCTTAAACTATAGAAAATTATGTTCAAAAGTCCATATGTTTTAGATTAGCCCTGTTTATATTATTTTTAGTGCCTTCATTTATAATTAGGTAAGTGTTATTTCTTATATAAAAAAAGTTTTACAATTTTATTTAATTTAAAATTATTTGTATTGTATTAATTGGTATAATAAAATTAATTATATCGAATGGCTTTAATAACTTGTATTGTATGGAAAGAAATGACATAATCTAATTTTCATCTCATTATTTTTATTTGCATATTAACGCCTATAAGCCTCAATAAGGTACACAAAACAAGGAGTGAAGTAGTATCTTTATATCCCTAGTGTGTGCAATACTAAATAATACCACACCGAAAGCGAAAAAAAAGCCCAGAAATGCGAAGAAGGATGCGCCCCAAGAAACTTGCATGAATGTAGTAGCTATTAAATACTAGCTTATTCCTACGGCTTTGCCAGGAAGAATACTAAATAGGCTAAGCAAAATGAACTGAGCAGCAATAGATCCCTACGAGCTACGTTAGTACGTGATGGGAAGTGCTGATATAAATAAATCAGCGGTTCCCAATATTTTTATGGCGACGGAATGAAATTGTTAATGTCAAGTTTAAACTATTTTAGGGCTGCGGCAAATATAAGATTTCTTACAATAAAAGTCGCGTTTAAATTGAACTGTCGATCTATTTAATGTAAGATGCCAATTATATTATGATGATCTTAGATTAATTGTACCTATATTATATCCGTATTCGCCTGTATTTTGTTCAAATTAGAAAATTAAGCTAGAGACTAAGGTGCTGTTTCACCATCCATGGATTAGTGTTAACTGTCGGTTAAATGTGATGCCGTCTCCGTCTATTCGAACAAAACAAATAGAGACGGCATCACATTTAACCGTCAGTTAACACTAATCAATAGATGGTGAAACAGCCCCTAATTGAGACATCTTAATTGGCGATTTTGTGTAAAACATTTTGTGTGCGAGGTGATTTTTGCGACTTCAAATTTGGTATGTATGCAGATTTTAAAACAGAGGCCTTGTCTAAAGGGACAGAGACAAGCGACCGAGACAGAAGACCGCGACCGTTACTTGACGCTAGGCAATGTATAAGCGACAGTTCGCGAGCGATACAGAGCCAGGAGACAGCTGGGCTACTACGAAACTCGAAGTTCGTATTGTACCGTCCCTCTCGCTCTCGTGTTAAATAGTAGTGTCAGAGGGACCGCACGACACGAACTTCGAGTTCCGTAGTAGCCCAGCAGGTGCGAGATTCCTAACGTCAAGTGACGGTCGTGGTCTCCGGTAGCGGTCTCCTGTCTCGGTTGCTTATCTCTGTCGCGACGCGAAACGTGTAGGCGCTAGTGGTCGCATTCGCTGTCTCTTTCGACCCTTATCCTACATTGTGTGACAGATAGAAATGACATGGATTGCGATTTCAAGTGCGTTAGACTAAGGCCTCAGGTCTGTACATTTTTATGAATAATGGAAAATTAAATGTAATGATTTCAATTGTGTACGGAAATGTTAAGGCCTACGCTAGCTGACGCGGTTTGCACGGAGCGGCAGGGCTACTACGAAACTCGAAGTTCGTGTCGTGCGGTCCCTCTGGCACTTATACTATTTAATAGGTACGAGAGCGAGAGGGACGGTACGATACGAACTTCGAGTTTCGAGTTTCGTAGAAGCCCTGCGGGTGTCCGCCTGTTGAACAATTGCATGAGCAGCGCTAACTTAACTTCGCGCGGCGCGTGCATAGGATTGTGCCTGACTCGCGCCCGCAGCACCTGCCCTGAGGCCCTGAGGCAGAGGTTTTCAACCGCTGTGTCGCGATAGCCAGGAAGTGTATGTTGCATTGAAATTATAAATAGCTATTTTAATGAGAAAATAGTATGAAAACAACTGACGCGTGGCGTGTACGATTCGTACCTAAAGGTGTCATGACCCTATAAATAGGCCTATCCTACGCACCAGTCCGACTCGCACTTGGCTATTTTTACTGGTGTGCCGTGAAACTTTGATGGACGAAAAGTGTGCCGTCAAAATGAAAAGGTTGAAAACGCCTGCCCTAAGGCATTCAGCAGGGCTACTACGAAACTCAAAACTCGAAGTTCGTGTCGTCGGTTCCTCTGACACTTATTCTGTTTAATATGAGAACGATTTTTTTATGAATAATGGGAAATTATTCATTTAATGGTTTCATTTGTGTACGGAAGTGTTAGATACTATGGGAATGTTCACCGCATGATTTTGCATATTGGTCGATAGATTAGTTTGTGTTAAATAAAGACGCCATTTATTATAAATGTAAATTTATTTTGTGAATATGTTAATATTAAAAGTTATACGGATTATTGGAATAAATGAATGCATAAAAATGTTTTTTTCATTGACAGTATAAACAATTACGGTAATCTTATGCCTACCTTTAAATAGTAGATCAAAATTTAGAAGAGTTCCAAATTATTTACTCTCTGACTGATATACCCAACTGAAGCCTAAATATCTTTAGTACCCTTAGCGTAAGTTTTCGGTTACCAAAAATACGTCTCGATCGCGTTCGCGGTAAAATCTCAATTTGTATGGAAACACGAACATCGCAAACGTTCCGCTAGAGGCGCTGTTCATGTTTCCATACAAATTGAGATTTTAACGCGAGCGCGATCGAGACGTACCTATCTTGTAACCGAAAACTTACACAGGTATTTTTAGGCTCTAACGCTTAGATGAATGATGAGTCTCGCGCGCTCGCTCGACTAGATACCGCCGGCGTACTTGTCAAATGCGGCAACAAATAGTAGGTACGCCGAATTCAGCGTACCCGAGCCCGAGGCGAGTCAGTCGCCTTGCAAACTGTGCGTAAGGTACATGTACGTATTTTTGTTAAATTTTGGTCATAAACCGAAGTAAAATGCCAGTTTTCGCAGTGAAACTGTTTAAAAATAATACTACAAGAAATAAGAAGGACACTGGGATCACATACCATCAGTAAATATCGTATAATTTCGAAATTACAAAATAAAATAACATGAACCCTAAACGCCATTCTGTGTTGCCGCGTACACAAGAATCAAATTCCCCGTGGTTGAGATTTAATAATTGAATTTTATTGTTATCATCATTAAATGATGATAAATTTTAATAACTTATTTTATTTAAGTATCTAACGTAATTATTATATATACATAACCTAGTTCTATATTATTTAATGTTTATCTTTGTGATATATACACTGAAGGTGTATAAATTGTTACCCGACACTATTTAATTAAGGGGTGAATGTGTCTTAAAATTAATGTTTTTCGTCTTCCCATTCAAAAAGCCCAAACAGCTGATTAAATAAGGTATTACGGGAAACGAAAAAATTTTTTTTTTGTATTTCTACCCATTTTTCTGAAATGTTAACTTTTTACCCGACTGCCCGAAGGAGGGTTATGTTTTTCAAGCGTATGTATGTAAGTATTTATGTATGCATGTATGTATGTATATTTTGTAAACATTTTTTTTTTATTTAGTCTTAATTAACCTGTACCTACATTATATTAGGTTTAACTATAGGTGCAACGTGTTATCTTAACTACGCAAAACTTCTTAGTTGGTGACTCAGTCCATGAATTTTTAGTAATAATTTGTAAATATTGAATGTCCTTAATATATATTTTTTTAATTAAAGTGAGGCCTGATCATTGATATACCTACATCATACCTACCATTTTTTAAAGAAAAAACCTACACCTAACCTATACACAAACATATTAATACATTCACTCTTAATTACTTCTTCATTCCTAAGTATTTCGCAAGATACATTTTGTAACCAGTAACTTAATAGACCACAGAATAATTTATTTTCCCTTAAATTCGGGTAACAGTGGAGCAGCTGGCAACACAATTCGTCACGCACACTAGCATCCTTGCAAATTGTCTTACACCGTTCTTACGCACACTACAATATTGAGTTGCCGCATTCACGAACCTTTTGTTTTTAAGTAGCGCGGTATCTAGTCGAGCGAGCGCGCGAGACCAATCATTCATCTAAGCTCTAACGTATTACGAACGTCGGACCTCTACCGCTGGTTCGAAAAGCCTCTGCTGCAGAAACAGCAAATCAACAAGGTATTTTTAAGAAGTCCTAAATGTTATTTAATTACATTTATTAAGAAAAAAATCCAATAACGATGCCGTTAGGTGCCATGGATAGATCTGTCCGACTTTTGACTTTTCGTCTGAACTTTAATCGGATTTATAATTTGTGCGGATTTTTTAATACAGATGTTGTTATACAACAGGCTAGATTCCTAAAATTATTAATTATCTACTTAGTTCATCAAGTTTGCGCGTACCCAGAAATCCACCCAATTATACGACTTCAGCGCCACCTAGTCATCAAACAGTGGAATGCGACGCATGAATACTTAACGCTAGTGACGTCATTGGTGTTCTACATCGCGCTATCGAAGTTTCCGAATTCGAATGCATAAATATAATATCTAACTCAATTCTTTCGGACTTCGGTCCCCAGGCACTACATCTGCCTGGAGAGAAATATCTCTATTGTGGCAGAGCCCACAATATGTACAGTCAACTTTGTGGACATTGAAGTTACCTAGTACCTACTCATAAATAATCTAAACTCATTTTCAGATATTTACGGGTATATACACTAGACAGAAACCTCGATGTCTATGTCGTCGACAGTACCTGCTACCGTTTTGTTTAAGTATTTATTTCATTGTATTTTATACTCATAATAATATGTTTGAAAACATTTTTTTGCCAGTGTAAAGACTGTCGTACTTATCGAAAAATCTGACGTATATTCCCAGCCTTAATATATCACAAACGTACTTTCACAGCTAACCTACGTATCGATATTTCACTAGTAGATATTTCTCCTAAATCTTATTTGCCCAAATAACTATGATGTCTCTGTCTCATAATCAAAGAAATTAGACCTAAAGGGCAAGGGGGCCTAAGGGGGTATACACGGTGCGATTCGTCTGTACGATCGATCTGATGAAAATCGACGAATCGTAAGTACCGTATGTGGAGGCCCTTAAGAGGTCACAATGGAGAACGAAATACGAACCTGTGACACGTGATGACGTGACACTAACGCCACTTTGATGTGATGACATTGACATGTTTACTTCGCAACGCCATTATAAATTAATATGTTAAGATTGGTTTTTTGGAATCTTTTTGTATTTTTATTTCATTCCAAATTTTTACTTTTACGGTCATCCCGTAAAACCGTATTTGAAATTACAAACTGAAATACAGATGCACAGAAAAACAGAAAAATAAGACCATCACTGGAATCGAACCCAGGTCCTCGGTAATCCGTACCGCGTGCTATACCGCTACACCACTGATGGTCAACGGTACCGACACGAATTTCCCTATGCACCTCATATCTCAGCTTGTGTTTCTTACTTAGTCACTTAAGCAGCGACGCATAGGGAAATTCGTGTCGGTACCGTTGACCATCAGTGGTGTAGCGGTATAGCACGCGGTACGGATTACCGAGGACCTGGGTTCGATTCCCAGTGATGGTCTTATTTTTCTGTTTTTTCTGTGCATCTATATTTCAGTTTGTAATTTCAAATTAATATGTAATTTATTCAAGTTTATATTGAAAATACTCGATAATCCGAATTTTCCGCCTACAAGTTGTCGACTCCGATTGACTAATTTCTTACGCTCTTCAATTTGATGTGCATTTCGTTCGAGTCTACCGTAGACCGGTACGAAATTATTAATATAGCAGAAGAAAGATAGATGTCTGTCCATGACGTAGGGACATGCATTTAATAGGAACCTACTAAATACTACTAATTGGCACTGCAGCTAGGAGTCTAGTTGCCGAGCGACCGAAGTTTGCTCGGATTCTTTTGATATTCTTAACCCCCGACGCAAAAAGAGTGGTGTTATAAGTTTGACCGCTATGCGTGTCTGTGCGTCTGTGTCTGCCTGTGGCACCGTAGCTCTTAAACGGGTGAACCAATTTGAATGCGTTTTTTTATTTCAAAGCAGCCGGGTTTCTAGCGATGGTTCATTTCGGAGAAGATAATACGCAACAGCTTTAAAAGGAAAATATAAATGACAAGATAAAAATAGACTAGACAAACACAAAAAAAAAAACTAAAAACAAGTGCTGTGACATTACACGCATCAACTCTAAGAGCTCGAAATTTACATTTAAATCATAATTAGATTTGTTAGATATCACGGATTCGCGCTGTCATCGTTCATCCACCATTACCTCTCATATTTCGTTTTCTAGAATTTTTTTACCGTACAACGGCAAAAACTACTAGACACTGGCAAAATTGTCCTCCAATGGACAGAGCCATATTTTTTTAAAGAAACAACAACAAATCATAATTAATACCTTAAAACCGTACGATAAAAATATCGAGCATGCCACAGTGTTGCATAGTCCCCGTTTTGTTCGGAAAAAAGGGAGGACAAAGGTTTCCGAATGAGAAAACTGTCTCAAAACACAGACATTCATTGCCCCGTAAAGCATATTTCCTATAATTAATTTCAGGTATTGCAAAATATTCACAAGATTATTCTAATTCTATATAAATAAAAATGAATCGTAAAATGTGTTGCTAAGCGCAAAACTCGGAAACGGCCGGACCGATTTAGCTTATTCTTATTTTGTTGTGTTCGTTATTGTCAGGAGAAGGTTTTTATCGAAGAAAACTTAGAAAAACACGGGGCTACAACGGGGGCGAAGCCGCGGGCAACAGCTAGTTATATATAAAAGCGCACCCAAAAACAGTGACATCATTTCGGAATTTTCGAAGACCTCTCGCTACACTAGCGCCTCTAGCGGCGAATTCACACGCTATTCGCATACGATATTCATAATTAAGCGCCACCTAGTCATCAAACAGTGGAACTGCGACGCATGAATAGCTAACGCTAGTAAATCATATGTGTTCTACATCGCGCTGTCGAAGTTTCGGAAGACGAATGCGTAAATACAATTTCTAACTCATTTTTTTCGGACTTCGGTCCCCAGGCACTCACATCTGTCTGGAGAGAGATTGTGGCAAAGCCCACAATTATGTACAGTCAACTTTACAGCCGCCGTAGTTGCTCGGGTGCTCATTAATATCTATATCGGATATTTATAGCACCTAGCCTAGCCTAGACTAAAACTTCGATGGTTATAACGTGGACTGTACTACCATTTTATTTAATTTTTTCATTGTGTATTTGAAGTCTGCCTATCCATGAAGCATAATTTTTTTCGAAAGTATATTTTTTAATGCAATTTTTGCTATAAAAAAACCTTTTTTTTTATTTGTGTCGCTTTTGTATTTAAGCAGCGATTTCACACATACAAATATTATTTGTTGAGCGCCACAAATCAGTACACCTACAATAAATTAACATGGTTACATTATGTGTAACTTACATAGAAAAAAAAAACTCACACACAGACACACACACACACACACACAGACACACACACACAGACACACAGACAGACACACACACACACACACACACACACAAAAATACCGGCGTGATATAGTAGTTTTGCTACTGTGTTTCGTACGGTGAGTGGGAGATCCGGAGGCCCAACTCCCCTCCCCCCTCCTCTATCCCCTATCCCTTTAGGCTGGCAACGCACCCGCAGTCCTAATTATGCTGTAGGTGTCCATGGGTGCCGGTGATCGCTTACCATCAGGTGATCCTCATGCTCGTTTGCCACCTATAAAAAAAATGTATACAGAACTTTATTGCCTCAACATTAAGGTCGTGTATACATATTTTTTGCACTTTGGCTGTATTCATCTCTTTGTTGCTGACTGTATACATACCTCTTCGTCGCTCTACTGACTGACATTTTGTTTAGCTAAGCATATAATTTTACTGGCCATATAGAACTCAACAATGTAATTCTCTAACACGGCCATACTGACATACCTACAAACGCGCTCTCGCGTTGTCTTTGATCATATTATTCATGTGTATGTGTGTGTATTTTGTTACTCCTTCAAACTAAAACGTATGGATTGATTTCGATGAAATTTGGTATGTAGATAGCTGGGCATCTGGAATAACCTATAGGCTACTTTTTATCCCGCCCGATATTCCTACGGGATAGGGTTAAAATCTCGAAATAACAACCGTTGGACTTAGAGTCACGAAATTTGCCACAGTGGCCTTTAATGGAATGTCAATGAAAACCACGATGTAATTTTCGGGAATCCCCACGGGAATTTTGTAAAATCCCGGAATTTCAAATCAACTGCTGTATTTGCGAAGCTGCGGGTAAACTCTAGTTGTTAATAAATTAGAAGGATAAATTAGACGCAAACTGCAATTCTTACAAATTATTCAAAATATCAAAGTTACCATTTGATAATCATACGAAATGACATTTATTTATTTATACAATACCTACAATGAAATAAGAGTAAAATAAACAAAACAGTTGTACTGTCACCGTCGTGCGCGTTGAAGTACGTTCTAGATGCTACAATGACTTATCTGAAAACTAATTCAGATTATATATCATCTAGACAACTTCAGTGCATATGGCGGTGACTGTACTTATTGTGGGTTCCTCCACAATAGAGAGGTATCTCTCTCCAGGCAGATGTAGTGCCTGGGGACCGAGGTCCGAAGGAAACGAGTCAGAAATTGCATTTATGCATTCGACTTCGAAAACTTCGATAGCGCGATGTAGAACACCAATGACGTCACCAGCGTTAAGCTACGTTTCCACCAGAGATATTTGAGAATGTGTTCCGAGGAATGTGTTTTTCATGAACCAATAGCAACGCTTCATTTACCTCGCCTCGCTCCGCTTAGCTGCTTCCACGAGAGCTGTGCTGTGCGAGAATAGGTAAAAACCGGCCAAGAGCGTGTCGGACACGCCCGAAATAGGGTTCCGTAGCTATTAGAAAAAACAAGTATCTTCACGGCACTTAAGTCCTTTTGTTGAGAAGCGTAGTTTTTCGGCAATAACTCAAAAACGGCATAACCGATCATGTTGAAACCAATTATCGTTGAAAGTATTTATTAAGCGTTACCTTTCCATATTTTTTGCATATTTTTTGGACAAACGGTTTACAAGATAGAGGAGGGGGACACAACTTTTGCTACTTTGGAAGCGATTATTTCCACATATATTTATTATTATCACGTTGATATGCGCGAAAACAAATTTTTTTTTTTCAGTTTCTGTTACGTGTATGGAGTGCCCCCCCCCCCCTTTTAAATTTTTATTTTTGTAATTTAACTATAAAGCTAAATAGCGGCTTTGACAAGACATCTGTACTCCAAATTTCATTGATATACATCTTGTAGTTTTCGAATAAAATGCCTGTGACATACGGACGGACGGACGGACAGACAGACAGACAGACGGACGTGACGAAACTATAAGGGTTCCGTTTTTGCCATTTTGGCTCCGGAACCCTAAAAATGTGTTTCTATTAATGAAAAACGCATTTCTCGCAACACACATCCTAGCACCTCTGGCGGTAACGTAGCTTAGCTATTCATTATGCGTCGTAGTGCCACTGTTTAATGACTAGGTGGCGCTGATGATGTAAAAATCATCAATATCTGTTGAAAACTTATAACGCCCCTCTTTGTGCGTCGGGGGTTAAAAAATAAGAAAGAGACGAGCGAATGAAGTTTGCACGCCAACTCTTTCTACAAAAATGAAATTTAGTATTGATTTTCTACGGTCGTCATTTATTTGTCAACAAAAAATTACAGCATTACAGTTAAAACACCAATGCGCTGTAAAATTTAAATTAAAAACAAAAAGACATAAAACACAAAATTACATTAAAAAAACTAATTAACTATGGCATAATGACGACATAGTCCTGTATCATCGTCACTGGATCTGTCCATCTCATTAACGATTTGAAACGTCCTATTTGTTTTGAATAATTAAAGTTATTACAAGCTTGTTTTTAGCTTGCCCTGTTAGTTTATTTATATCTTTGTTTATTTCAATCTTGCAAGCTAAATTTTACCCACTTTCAGCGGTTCGATCGACTTAAAAATTTGGCATAATATTATTTGATATAAAATTATAATTAAATTAAAATTTCACATTCAAAAAGTCGTTAACAGAATAAATGCTTTTTCTAACAAAAGTCTTTCAGTCGACGGATAAACGTTTCGTCGTTCTTTTCACTTTTTATGTCAGAATTAAGGTAGTTATGACGTCATTCGTGTTCTACATCGCGCTATCAAAGTTTCTGAAGTCGGGTATATAAATAAAACTACTAACAGTCTTCCTATGGACTTCGGTCCCCAGGCTTTAGTCTGGAGAGAGAGATCTCTCTATTGTGCCGTCTCCCTCGCACAATATGTACACTCACTATCAGAATCGCTGGAAATGTCTGAGATCACTAACAAAAAACGTTTGGAACAATTGAAGCGTCTTGGCCATTTCCAGATGTTCTAATAGCGATTGTACCACCGTTTGTATATTACATGTATTTTATTGTTAAGCCTCGTACATTTATAAAGATAACTTAATTTTTATTTAAAAACAATTTAAACTGCATTCAAAGATGTTTAAATAATGAACTAAGTAAAAGAATTTATTTGCTCACTCGCGACCTTATGATGATAGCTAAGTTTATGCAAGATATGTGTGTTCATGCAAATTCCTCCACCTCCATACTGTAAGAACACACACAAATCACACAAACACATCTATCACAAGAACTCAACCAGAGCTCATCTTCAGAGCGACACAACCGTACACCATACTAACAGATGTTAGACTAATAAACCACAACAAACGTATTAATTTGTCACTGTTACTCCCTAAGTACCCACCTATATTTTTTCTCAAACAAAACTACCCACAACATATTAATAAATTTTATTGATATGGACCTTCGCAAAGTAACGCCTCATTCAATAAATTGTTTTAAATAATCCCTTGTATCACAGAATAAGTAATAGTACAAGTGTATGAACCAGGAATCAAATCAATCAAACCCTAAATTGTAAAATGTCATTGTTTTACTTTTATTTAGGATACCGACTATAATATAAAATAGCTTTATTTATTTTAGATTATCAAGGAATAAAATAAAAACAACAATTAAAATAAGTTTTTTTTCTCCACTAGGGATCGTTATAACAAAAAGATAAGTAGTTAAATTATAGTAAAAAATAAAATGACAAGAATAAGAAATAATACTTTAAACAATAAATAGCCAACAATTAGGTAGGTATGATTTATAATAAAATTCATTCTGAACTCGTCTTAACTGAAATACAAAATTTACATTTGAAAATGAACACAAATTTAAAACGTCACAAATAAGAATCAACTCAATCTATATATATAAAAGAAGAAACTGACTGACTGACTGACTGACTGACTTATAGATAAACGCACAGCCCAAACCGCTGGGCCTAAAAACTTGAAATTTGGAATATATGTTCCTTAATAGGTGTAGACGCGCACTAAGAAAGGTTTTTTCGATATTCCCACGGATATAGGAATAAATGGGATTTCTATTTTCGCTTCAAAGTGGCCCTAACTCGTTAATAATTATCAATATTAGAGACTTCAAATTTGGCATGCAGGTAGATAATACTAACAGGTAAAAACTGTTTTAATGATTTTTAGAAAATCCCACGGGATAAAACGAATAAAGAGGATTTTATATACCAACTGGATCAGAAAACGCACAAGCTAAACTAATAAAATTAGGGACTGGAGATTTGGCAAACTGATGTACTAAATCTGGTAACAATACAATAATTTAGCAGTGACATCCTGCTCATCCTGTCCAGGATCGTCTCCATAGAAGGGAACTCCTCAAAAGTTGATGGCACACACAAAAGACTTTTAATTAATTGTTAAATTTTAATGACAATGCGTTTATATGATACTAGCTTTTGCCCGCGGCTTCGCTCGCGTTAAATTTGGGTTAACATACATTTACTTTCTGCGATTCTTTTTTCGTGTTTTGATTGATTTTTCGGAGGATAACATGGAAATACAAATACATACAGACGTTGTTTTAGACAGATGGTGCAAATTTTGGAATTCAAAAATCAGCCTACATACGTAATCCATACTAATATTATAAATGCGAAAGTGTGTTTGTACGTCTTTCACGCCGTAACGGAGCGCAGATCGACGTGATTTTTGGCATAGAGATATTTTATGGGCCCGAGAGTGACATAGGCTACTTTTTATCCCGTAAAAATGCGCAGTTCCCGAGAGAACAGCGCGCGATAACCGAATACCACGCGGGCGGAGCCTAAATCTAAATTTCAAGTTTTTAGGCCCAGCGGTTTGGGCTGTGCGTTGATCTATAAGTCAGTCAGTCAGTCAGTTTCTTCTTTTATATATATAGATTATGCCGAACTAAATTTCGGCAAACTTAAGATTCGGCGTAAATAAATTATGCGAAACCTGTTATGCGTAAGTTTTTGACATTAAAAAATATGCCAAATAGATGTCACCCGATCAAAAAACCTCCGTGTTACCAATAAATGTGGCCCCATAAGGGCTAAGTCGTAAACAGCGGGGCTACTACGAAATCCAAAAATCGAAGTTCGTGTCGTTCCATCCCTCTGACATTTATAATTAGCCTCAAAGAAGCTCGGCGTGCTCAACAGATCGAGACAGTATTTCACTTCGGCCCACCGCCTCCAGCTTTATAAGGCGCAGGTTCGCCCACATATGGAATACTGCTCTCATCTGTGGGCAGGGGCTCCCCAGTACCAGCTTCTCCCTCTGGACCGCATACAACGGAGAGCGACTCGAATAGTCGGCTGCCAGCGAGTTTCTGATCGACTTGACTCTTTGACGCTGCGTAGAGATGTAGCTTCACTGTGCATCCTCTATCGCATGTACAACGGGGAGTGCTCCGAGAAGTTATTCGGGTTGATCCCTGCCGCATCCTTTCGCCACCGACCTACGCGACAACACTTCCATCCTCACCATTTAGATGGTTGGCGGTCCTCTACTGTGCGTTTTTCCAGAGATTTCCTGCCTCGCACAGCAAAACTCTGGAATGAACTATCGCCTGCGGTATTCCCGGACCGATATGACCTTCAAGTTTTCAAGAAAAGAGCGTACTCCTACCTTAAAGGCCGGCAACGCACTTGTGACTCTTCTGGTGTTGCAGGTGTCCATGGGCGACGGTAATCGCTTACCATCAGGCGATCCGCCTGCTCGTTTTCCCCCTATACCATAAAAAAATACTATTTAAAACGAGAGTGAGAGGGGCGGTACGATACGAACTTCGATTTTCGAATTTCGGAGTAGGCCCTCTGGTTGTAATGCAAGAGGTGATTAACGGCGCGGTGCAGGCGCGGCCCGCAACGTCCAATCACTTTGCAGCCGGCGCGTTACATGCTGCGACATGTTCATCATCAGCCGGCGGTGGTGGCATTGGCTCTCAAGTAAAGGTCGTAGGTCCTAGCCCAGGCTCGCATCTCTGGAATTTTTTGACCTCACGTGCGCAACTAGATATAGGTAGTAGGGTGGAGCGTCTATGTTACCTATGGAGAAAAAAAAGTTGTTTAATCAGTTTCGAATAAAAAATAAAAACTTGCATATGGACTGGTTTCTATACATAAATATTTTTATATTATTCTTTCGACATATACTTAAAAATTATAAAATAATATATTTTATTTATAAAGATGACGTAGATCTCATTTTTGTTAGGAGTTAAAAATAATGTTAGTATTTAAAAACTAAGTTGGATTTTACCCTTAAAGTAATTTCGTTTTAAACAGGACAACAAACATGATCAGCTATCATCTTTAAGATGCTGTTTGGGCTGCTCCTTATTATATGTTTTAGCCCTCTACTTTACCTCGAATATTTTGATTCTTGTATGAGAACTTCGTAATTTCACATACAAATAAATAAATGTTTTTTTATGCTGAAAGTGACGGGACACATTGTATCAATACATAGTTTCGTGTTACAAGCATAAACATACTTAAACGAAAATTGGTGGTATTTGTAGTTTTGGCACTCTATTTCATTTATAATTTTGGTACATTTAGTGCGTTACAAAGGCGTTTTACTTAAACTAAGCCGAGCCGCCTCTCCTCCCTGATGGCCGCCTTCCTCGTGCATTCATGTAGTGAGTCCAGATTACTTGTACTATTATCTATTCTGTGTCCAGATGTTGGTCCTGTCGGCACAGCTGTCGGTACTGTTGGTCCTGCCGGTCCAGATAGTGGTCCTGCTGGGCCGGATCATAGTTCTACTTCTACCATAACGTAATCCTATTCTATCCTTTAAATATTACAAACGAAAAAGTTTGTGTAGATGGTTGGATGCTTATAATTTAGATGAAACCTGCGGTACAGATATAATCTGGGCAATAAATTGTTGTGGCTGTGAAAAACAGAAACTTGACTTCTAAACTTTGTTTGGTCTAATCCAGGGACAAACATACTAAAAGTTGCCCCGTTTTTCGTAGTGGCGGATTAGCCACATAGCAAAAGTAGCAAGTGCTACGGGCCCCATGCGTCTAGGGGCCCCGCGGACCAATGCTTTCTAATCGTAAAAAAGGTTAAGTTAGATTTTTTTTTTTCTAAATCAATGTAAATACGCGCAATACTGCCAGCACAAAACCAATACAAAACGCCGCCAAAGAAAGAGATGGTATCAAAATGATCGACTATAATATTTTACTTATACTATAAACTTGAAGCAAATCAAGGGCCCCATGATAAAATTTGCTACAGGCCCCGCGCTGGCTTAATCTGGCTCTAGTTTTTCGTTGTAAAAGGTTTGCATGGATGTTCAATTGTTCAATAAAATTAACTCAATCACCCGGCTTAAATATTCTGGACAAATTTTGAGACACCTGTACCGTATATGCCGGAGATTTTTGTGAAAGAAAAAAACTAAAATACAAATAAAAACAAAATTATAAAAACGAAAAATAATAGAGCTAAAAACTTACTTATTATCCTAAGCCTAAAAATCTAGTGTACTGTGTAGGTATACTTACCGATAAAATACACTTCTATTTGCCGTCAAGTGATCGTGGAGTGTAAAGTGATGCAAAAGTGCAGTATTACGGATGTATACGAGGCCAGTAACACTCCTTAACGCGACTGTCCTATTCTAACATAGTATTATTTGTTTCTATTGGCAGTACAGTTCGATGAAATCTAAAATTTTAAAACAAAAGTCAAACAAATGTACTTGTTTACACTGATTTTTTTTTTAGGTTGGATTTACTAGATTCCGTGGTGTAACCAAATTCGATGGCTATCACGAGTTTTGGTTGCTTGTACCAAATGAATGTAAGTATTTGACGTTTTAAACTTTCGTGATTTTCATTCATAGTCAAAACATCTACCACAAACGAGTAGAGCTACCGTGACCACGGCCACTGTAATGTGGTTGAAACGTCGAGGTAAATATTACTCGTGTTTTTCAGCATGTAATTATTTATAAAAGGAACTAGGGAGGGTACCGTTACAATTTCGCAAAATTGCTCCCGAACTTAGTGCCGTGCGGCCGACACACATCGCGTTGCGCACCCGACTGCTTTCCTGCGGTTTTCCTGCAATCTGCGCTTGAGGGGTGGGGTAACTCCAACCGATGCGGGGCGGAGCGTGGCCATTCTGTACGTAGTGTTAGTACTATATATATTCTGTGCTCTGGGTCCATGGGGTCTTGGCGCATACAGGCTAATGTCCAGTGCAAAAGCCTGGTCGACACTACACTGGAGAGCAACGGCCTGGCTATCTTTAAATAGCTGGAAAACGAGCATGCGGGTCGCCTGATGGTAAGTGATCACCACCGCCCAGGACGCACCTACAGCATTATTAGGACTACGGGTGCGTTGCCGGACTAAAGGGGAGAGGGGGAAGGGGGGAGGGGAGTTGGGCCTCCGGATCTCCCGCTCACCGGACGAAACACAGTAGCAAAACTACTATTTCACGTTGGTATTCTGTGGGAGTGTGGTACTAACCCGGTCGAGCCGGCCCATTCGTGCTGCAGCCAGCAAATGGTTCCATGGAGAATGAAAATTTCATACATACAAATAAATATACCGTTGAATTTTTGCGCGAGATACAATATTAAGTATTTGTCGCATATTTACTTAGTAGTTGCGAATCATACACTGCACCGTAGGTAGCCCGTTATGCCTTTGGCCGATTTTTTTTAAGTCAGTTTCTGAGATGGAACTTTAACCTATCCTGTTAAAATGCTAATGTACATTTTTGCTCCACTGACCTCTAACTAAATTTACCTAACACAAAACTGTGTCACGTCTAATCTAATTTGATACGAAACAGTAGCCAACGCCAAAAATAGAGATGTGACCCACAAACCCGAGTGTCCGAACGAAATCTTGACCCCAAAAAAAACACCAAATCGAGAACGCACCATAATTAAAAAGCAAAGTTATTCCACCCCCGTGATTAACCCCATGCCTCCCCGCTTCATACAACGGTCAGTAAGACGCCCGGCAAGACGGTCGTAGCCGTAGCCTTAGAAACTAAATACAAAACACAAATAAACACGCATAAAATTCGCGAAAACTGGCAGAAAAATCGCATTTGCAATTTATTAAAGTGTGCGCGTTCCATTTTAGCGTCACTAATTTCGTGTGCTATTTTTTTATTTAATAAAATGGCTGCGGTATATTTATGCGAACATACGCTGCGTTCTTAACCCGTTTTTCTTTATGTTTAATTTATTCGTTATTTATGTGCGTGGCTGTTTAGTTTAGTGTTTTCGAAAATGGCAGTTAGGACGCTCGGTTTTCGCGCCAAAAAAACAATTATGGCGGATTTGTTCAGTGACATATTCTACGTGTTCAAAATTAAATTGAAATGACGACGCTTGTGCGAGACATGGGGAAAGCGAAAATGTGAAATTATAATAACTTGTTTGTATTTGTGATTGTTCGAAAACATTTTTGTCTATGTGTGTGCTTTAGTTTCGCTGTGGATTTATCTAAAAGGTTTGAACTTTTTTTTATTAAACTAAACTAATATATATAAGCTGCTCTAACATTTTGTTATATTTATTTTGAAAATTAAAATACTGATTAGAGCATCTATTGACTTAAAATTTTATTCCTAATCAGAGAAAATTTCAAAAATAAATAGGTACCTACTTAGTTACAAAACGTATGTTTGTTTTGATTTAATAATGGGATTTAAAGGGTAGTGCCCAAAACAATAATGACGGTACCCATCGAACTAATAATTAATAGAACTAAATATTGTCAAACAATAAATAAGATTTATACTTTAACTTGAATGATCTTGAAATCTCGTATCTGAAATCAATACGTCAACAAAATTGACCCTTGAAGTTCATGAAGTATACACTCTTTAAAAATTTGTACCTAATTATCAGAAAAGCGTATATGTTTCCATTTTTGGGCACAGGCCTCCTCTTAGAGCGGGAAAGCTGTTTAATGGCAGCAAGTCTAGGACAGTTTTTCATAGGCAAATTAAAAAAAAACTAATATTGGGTCGAAACACACAGCGCTGTAAAATTTCGCAATTTTTTCAATTTAATTTCATGTAAGTATAGTGTTGTGACTCATCACATCTATAGCGCTGCAGTGGCTTACACGGAATAATGAGACTAGAAATTGGTCATTCAATTCTGGAAAGAGCTATATTATTTTGGGTTTTTACATTTTTCATGGCATTTTTTCCAATTCCCCGTCTCGGGATTTTAAGAAAGATTTTGAAAAAAATAATTGCCACACATTAGTCCAGCTGTTCTCGAGTTTGTAACTTAGAAACTAAGTTAACAATTCATTTTTATTTATACACAATACCTAATATTATTAATGCGAAAATTTATGTGTGTGGTATTTGCGCTTTCACGCAAAAAACGACTGAACTGATTATTATAAAAACCGGCCAAGAGCGTGTCGGACACGCCCAAAATAGGGTTCCGTAGCCATTACGAAAAAATAAGTAATATTTTTCTAAGGATTTCGTATTTTATACGGAATCTTCCATGTTTACGTATATTTCATACCTTAGGCTGCTATTTACTCTTAAACTTCTAATAATTCTCAAGCAAACTTAGCCGTTGTAGTTTTCCTTGAAAGTTTGATATATTTACTACCATTCTGAATATTTTCAAAATTTTCCACACACCGGTTTAGATGTTAGAGGGGGGGGGGACGCTCTAATAAAATTTTGCACTTTAAAGTTGAATATTTTTGCAAAGGTTGGATGAGAAAAAAAAATCCCCACTTTACGTCAATGAGTACACTAAACTTTTTTTTTTTTAATTTTCATTGTACTATTTTGTCGGCATTGTTTACATATATATTCGTGCAAAATTACAGCTTTCTAGCATTGGTTGTCCCTGAGCAAAGCCGCGGACGGACGGACGGACAGACAGACAGACATGGCGAAACTATAAGGGTTCCGTTTTTGCCATTTTGGCTCTGGAATCCTAAAAATGATATGCGTCCAGCTATATCTTGGGAAAAACGCACTATTTTGTATTTCAGTATTTGCACGGGATTGGGATGCTAACATATAAAATCCCGAAATCTCAACCAGTAAGCCTTCATACAACGTTAATCTCATATTCAATGGTTCTCGCGAGGAAAGCCGCGCGCGATTAAAGACGAGTTAGTAATGAAATAACCTAACAAAAAGTCAGAAAACCTCCGACATTGTCCCTTCAAAGTTCAATATCTCAAAAACGGCTAAACCGATTTTGATAAAGCATATCTACGAACCATCGCAAGAAACCCTGCTTTGAAATTAAAAAAACGCATTCAAATCGGTCCACCCGTTTAGGAGCTATGGTGCCACAGACAGTCACACAGACACACAATAGCGGTCAAACTTATAACACCCCTCTTTTTGCGTCGGGGGTTAGTAAAAAACACGGTAGAAGTGGCCTTGTGTTTTGTTAGCGTACCTTATCAATACCTGGCCCATACATAACACCACAACCTTGAATGTACTAGCGTCCGAAAACTAAAAAGGTTTTTTAAAAATTATGTTATTAACACAAACTTATTTGTTGACTGTACCTACTTTTTGTTAATTGTACCTACTTAGGGTTAAATTAGACTTAAAAGATATATATGGCCCACACTCACAAGTACTTAAAAAAAAACAACTGACTTACAACAACTTTAAATTAAAAAAGGGGAGCGTCAAAATTCGCATACTCTTTGCTAGTCATACCATAATTTTTGTCCTAATCATCGTTTGTCATAATTTTTTTACCACTGAAACATTATTTTTTTCTGAAATTTCTAAATGGTCATCCTATAGAAAACTATAGGTTAGGTGAGGTTTGTTTTATAATAATTCGGACCAATTATTGGATTCAGAGAAAGAAGAGTTATGACAAACGATCATTCTGACAAACATTAACATTTGGACTTTCAATAAGTCCCTATGCGAGCCGATATGGACCCAAAAAAAAGTTTAGCGGTCTAGAACTCTGTTAAGTAGGTAACTTAAGGTTCAACAGAAGGGACGAGACCTTTTCAGGTACCTAATGTAATAACTTTCCTAAACAAAACAATAAGTTTTAACAAATAAGTTTTAACAAATATAAAAGTACGAAAACTTGAACGAGAACCTTCCTTTTGCGGTTTAAAGAGGACTTCTCCACGGAACCCTTTAAACCTGCCGGAGGTTGCAGATAAGGCGTGAAAACTATTAATTTGGTGTACCTATTATAGGTGATTAATGACAGGGCGCGGCAATTCCATTACTGCCAATACCCTATCGAGGGTAGTGCTGAGCGCTGTTTTGCTTTGATTTTCTCCAATTTTCATAGAAACTAGGATGCAGTTTCTATGAAAAACCTACTAATATTATAGACTAGTGTTTTTCATTTGGTTTTCATTGACGTTACATTAAAAATAATCAGGTCAAATTTCATGACTCCAAGCCCACCGGTTGTTTGTTTCGAGATTTTATCCCTATCCTGTGGGAATATCGAAATAAAAAGTAGCCTATGTTCATTCCAGATGTCCAGCTATCTAGATACCAAATTTCATCCAAATCCGTCCAGCCGTTTCAGCGTGAAGAAGTAACAAACATACTCACCCACTCACTCACAAACTTTCGCATTTATAATATTAAATAGTAGGATGAAAAAGTTTGTATGTATGTGTGTTAGATTGTCAGTGTAGGTAGAGTTTAGTTTGTACAGTCGAGTTCATAAACTCGTGAGCAGAAATTTGATCAAAAATATATGACTCTATTGTTATCATCGTAGAAGCATGTTCAGATATTTTTGATTGAATAGACTTGAATATTGACTACAGAATTCAGGTACTGAAGAAATTTGTAATTAAAATCACCATTAAGACTCACTTGCGTTTATTCGCTGCCATTACAGAAAGTCAAAAAAAGGAAAAAAGGCCTATAATATATTCCCATCGGATGGGGATAAAATAAAAATAAAACCACTGTTATAATTAGAGAAAAGGAATTTTAATTTAATATTACTTATTATTAATGAAATCCACGATGTAAAGTTTAGAAATGCCCTTGGGAATTTTGCTAAATTCCGTAATTTTATTTCGACTGCCTGATTTACAATAGGTAGTTACTATCTTCTTCTTCTTCTTAAATTTAAGAGCTATGCTCTTGTCGGTGGAGTAAGTCCCACTCTGCTCGGTCTTTGGCCAGCTGTTTGACTTTCTGATACTAGACTACACCGACCCTTTCCTTCACCTGGTTAAAATAGGTCAATCTTCGTCTTCCTCTACCTGGTCAAACTGTACAAAATATTGTCATTCCGTAAAAATAGAAAATCGTCCACATAAATTGACTATTTTGAATTCAAGCCGAAATTAGTACGGTCCAAAATTATTTTTATCAAAATGTAATTGTGCTGAAAAATATTTAGAGCTAAATATTATAAAAATTGTATTTTTTCTGAGTCTACGTAAAAAGGCAAAATTTATTTTTTGTCTATTCATGCAGTATGGACAGTTTTCCTTGTTGTGTTTCAAATTTTTACCAAAAACACAAAAGGAACCTCCTCTTGAGTTGAAAAATAATCTGTTACTGCCATTTTGACTACGGAACCCTAAAAAGCGCTATTACTGCAGTGAGCGCTCTAATTAAGTAGCACTATTTGCGAGCCCCTAAATCGCGGCTGCACTAGTACAGAAGCCGCTAGTCATTCGCGCCACCCCGCCAGGTCACGGAAGCGCAATGCCAGTAATGACTTGTTGACGCGCGGGTGACGCGCGGATGACGCGCGGATGACGCGCCGCTGATGTATAATTGGATTCGATTTGTAGCATTCAAAGATGGCGGATGTAGACAATATCTAATTTTGCTGTTTCTGTTTCTTTGGCTAGTTGAAGTATAATTTTGATAGTGTTTTATGCGGCGATTAACCGTAACAGTGAACAGTGATCCCAAAATTCTATATTGCTCTCGTGTCTATTTTTTAATGCGCAAGTTGTCTCCACGTGGTTTCTGGAATTTTACTATCAAGTTGCAAAAACTACAATCACCGTACAACGTCCCTCTCAAAGAGAGTTTACCTTGACACTGGCGAAATTGTCCTATTAATTAGGACAGAAAAGCCATATTTTAAAAGAGAAGAAGAAGAAGAAGATGTATAATTGAACTCGAGACTAAAGCTGCGTTTTCACCAGAGATGTGCGGGGATGTGACGGGAGGAATGTTTTTCCATGGACCATAGAAAAGCTACATGTATATAGGTTATATAGGTACTAGGTTAGCTGGAAGAGATCCCTTTTTAGGGATAAGCTCGCCTTTGTTCTCCTCTCTGTGTATTTGTATTTTTATTTTTATGTGCAATAAAGAGTTTACATACATACATACATACATTATATATCTTCGCTCTGCTGAGCTGTTTCCACTAGAGCTGCGCTGTGCGAGGATAGGTAAATGAAGCGTTTCTATTGGTTCGTGACGCACACATTCTTCGCAACGCATCCTCTGTAATCTCTAGTGGAAACTCAGCCTTAAACAGAGCAATAAGATAATGTCGGCATGCGCCAACGCATCTGGTTAAAGATGTCACAGCAATAGCATTAGTATTTAAAGACATAAGAAGAATAAACTTTTTCTTTTTATTATTCTGCCAAGTTTCTGGCGGCGCATTCTTCTTGGCAATGTGGTCTTTCCAATAGCGCTGGTAGTTTAAAAAAATGACTTCTAAAGTGCCCATTGCGTCCTATTTACTGAATAAATGATTTGAATTTGAATTTCAACTCTACAGGCTGTACCTTTCTTTCATAGTCGCCAATCCCTTTACTGAAATGAAAAATCACCTGGGGGGAATTCGCAAATCGAAGTTCGTATCGTACCGTCCCTCTCACTCTCATATATTATGTTGAATAACATAAACGTCAGCGGGACGGCAAGAGACGAATTTGGAATTTTACCGTCTCTTTCTTTTTCTTGCCATCCGTCTCTGTTCTTCGCAAATTCCGGCCATTTTGGGTCGAAAATGGAAACAATCCTAAACCTCGCTGCTTAAAACTAAAATAAAACTGCAGGGCTACCATGAAACTCGTAACTCAAAGTTCGTATCGTACCTAGCGTCCCTCTCGCTCTCGTATTAAATAGTATAAGTGTCAGAGGGACCGCACGACACGAACTTCGAGTTTCGCGTTTCGTAGTAGCTCTGCTGACCCATGATTGGACTCTATCTCACCTGAAGAAAAGTACAGATGAAGCAAAAACTGTTGTCATTGGTTCACTGGTTTTTGCCTTTCTCATTATTACACCTAAAATTAATGTTTTTCCATAAACTTATTTCCAAAACACGTTACTGACGGGGGTGCAATTTCTAACAAGTTCACGCCGACAGCCTTGGCACGAATCAGGGTGAGATGGCGATACGGCGCGAGGACACCCGGCGTCCTTGCCGCGGCGACGACGGAGCGACCAAGGAGCACCCGTACATTACTTTTTTTTAACAACGGTCGTCGTTTTTATAACGACTTTGAAGGGAAAGCAATATTTGGTTGTTATAACCAGATCGTAAATACAAACTGAGACATGGATGCACAGAAAAACCAGAAAAAGAGAATCGAACCCAGGTCCTCAACAATCCAATTGCTTAGTAGCGACATCTCTTGTCTGGGTGAGAGGTTAGTTCCGAAAGAGTGTGACGTCTCTTGACGAAACATAGATGTCGCTAGTGCTGCTGCTTAAGTAGCATAGTAGAAATAAGCAACCTGAGATATGTATGCATAGGACAAAATCGTGTCTAGATTCCTGTCCAGCAGTGGTGTAGGGGTTATAGCACACAGCACGGATTGCTGATTCTGGTTTTTCTGTGCATCCATGTCTCATTGCAGTTTGTATTTTCGATATTATGGTATGGTACGGGTATGGTATGGAGATACCCGTAAAAGTAACAAATTTGGAGTTGAAATAATTTTTTTTTTTTTTTTTTATACGACTGGATGGCAAACGAGCAAGTGGGTCTCCTGATGGTAAGAGATCACCACCGCCCATAAACATCTGCAACACCAGGGGTATTGCAGACGCGTTGCCAACCTAGAGGCCTAGATGGGATACCTCACGTGCCAGTAATTAAAAATACAAAAAGACTCCAAAAAACCAATCATAATGTTATAACCAGTGTTATTTTAGTACCTGTGATCGATGTTGACATCCAATGTTAGTACGTGACCCACAGAGTAAACGCAGTGGAGAGACCTGACAGGCAGGGTCTTTCACCATCTTTCACCTATTAGAGGCCCTGGGCACATTAGGATAATGGGGCCCCTAAGACCCATAACAATGCACTGTTCAGCTATCGGTTATCGTTTGATAATGGAGTAGGGACTACCAATCTATCGCGGGGCCCTGGGCACGTGCCCAATGTGCCCAGTGGGGAAGAGGGGCCTGCTGACAGAAATACTCTGTGACCCCGAATGCCAATACAACTGAAGGTAAAAGTCCACAAAACAGCAGTCAGACCCGCCATGATGGTTCCGAGTGCTGGGCCGTCAAGAAAAAGCACGAACAGATGATGCATGCCTACTCACATGAGACTGGCTACGCTGGCCAGCAGGAGTGACGCGACTTGATAAAGTGCGCAATGAGTATATCAGAGGCTCCTTCAAAATTGCCCCCTTTGCCGAGCAGATGGTCGAGAGCAGTATGAGATGGTTTGGACATGTGATGAGGCTTGCCGAAGAGTCGAAGAGGTCGTTGAGTTTCTTGCCGGATTCTTTTCAGCAGAAGTTTTTACGATGCCACAGACAAACACACAGACAGACACACATAGCGGTCAAACATATAACACCCCTCTTTTTGCGTCGGGGGCTTAGATAATTAAAGTCGGGGGTTAAAATAATGAAATTGTGTAGTATTGTATATATATTTTGTTAATTGTGATGTTTGTTGTGATGACGATGTTATTATAAATAAATATTAAATTATTAGGAAGCAAGATTAGTTATAGCTTTCTTTCTGCGCATTACATTAAGTTTCTACGAGTCGTAATCCAGCCAATAAATTCATTTCTAGCCAGCAGTAAACGATGTCCGGAAGCCGAAAGCTATTTCTCTGTGGGCCAAGGCTTTACAAGTTTAGGGGACATTATTGGCTGACCTGAAATTAATTATTTTTAGACCCTTGCAATACTATTTCAGCGGTATAGATATTTACGCGCATATTTATTTCTAAGTCAAAGTCAAAGTCAAAATATCTTTATTCAATTTAGGCTATAACAAGCACTTATGAATGTCAAAAAAAAATCTACCACCGGTTCGGAAAAACCTCTGCTGAGAAGAATCCGGCAAGAAACTCAACGAGGTATATATTTTTTTTTAAAACAGATTTACAATATTATTAAATGATATGTATACATCACAAGTATTTAACACAACTTTATTTTTAACACAGTAGGTTCGCTATTTGAAGGGATCGCTAATGCGGATCGGAATTATTTCCAAATATCCCTGTCCATGATATAATCATTAACTTTATAATACGCCTTTGATATTAATGTCTTCTTGACAATAGATCTGAATTTTGTATCCGTTTCATTTATAATATTTTTTGGAATTTTATTATAAAAACGTATGCAATTTCCCAGAAAAAACTTTTTGGTTTTAGCCAGTCTGTAAGATGGATGGATGGATGGTTAAGCTTCCCTGTGTTTCTAGTAGCCTTTGGCTTATCGACGTTAGTGGGAAAATCACATATGTTCTTCCTAACATACATGATTATTTCAATTCATAAAGTGACGGCAGGGTTAGGATATCTGTTTCCTTAAAAAAAGATCTTAAAGATTCACGCGTCTTCAAATTATAAATTGCTCTAATTGCTCTCTTTTGTAAGATAAAAATTGACTCAATGTCTGCAGCAGATCCCCATAAAATCTAGGGCCTGTAGGACGTGCCAGTGCCCTTAATGTAATTTTTCGGTTACAAAATACGTCTCGATCGCGTTCGCGTTAAAATCTCAATTTATATGGAAACACGAAGAGCGCCTCTAGCGGAACGTTTGCGATGTTCGTGTTTCCATACAAATTGAGATTTTAACGCGTACGCGATCGTGACGTATTTTGTAACCGAAAACTTATTACACTAAGGGTACAGATATTTTGGCACTCTCCCTCCGCTGTGGCAGATATTAATAATAAACCATTTATTTCAAGCAACACAGCCCATACAATAAATCATCATCCCAGGCTATATACGTCTCACTGCAGGGCACAGGCCTCCTATCAGAACAAGAGGGCTTGGGCCATAGTTCCCACGCGGGCCCAGTGCGGATTGAGAACTTCGCGCGCACCATTGAATCGCTTCGCAGGTTTGTGCAGGTTTCCTAACGATGTTTTCCTTCAGCGCAAAGCTCGTGGTAAATTTCAAATGTAATTCCGCACATGAATTCCGAAAAACTCAGACAATAAATACCATATGGAAGGTTTGTACAGTCAAGTCGCGGGAATGGTCAAATATTCTGACCCCCAAACTAGGTAAAGACCTGTGTCATAGAATAATGCAAGTGACTGTACGATTAATAAACTAGTTTGCTAATGTCGTTCGAACTCGAACTTTTTTTTCTTCGTATGTTGTCACAAATAAATGTTTTTTTTTCGTTTTTTTCAAACAAAAGATCGTCTTTCTTTTGCTTTCTCATATGAATCTTCGGGAAAATGAAGAAAACTGACGAGTCCCGAGCGATATCAACATCCTGGTTGTACAATTCATTTTTTATAGCATTAGAAAGAAGGTAAGCGATCTTGACGTGTCTTTTTATTGAAAAACACTTGAAAAATAAGTCACAGCAAATATGTAACACTTGGCATTGATCACTTTTTTACAATGTGGTCTAAGTTTTTCGAAATTTACCACGAGCTTTGCAGTGAAGGAAAACATCGTGAGGAAACCTGCACAAGCCTGCGAAGCGATTCAATGGTGCGTGCGAAGTTCCAAATCCGCACTGGGCCCGCGTGGGAACTATGGCCCAAGCCCTCTTGAGAGGAGGCCTGTGCCCAGCAGTGGGACGTATATAGGCTGGGATGGAAAAGAAGTCGAATACTCTATTAATTAATATACATAAAAGAATGTCCGGAATGTCAAACATTTACCGGACAAAGTAGTAACGAGTGCACGCGGCCTGCATTGCCGCACGGCATTTGGGAAACATTTTAATATTATGCCTTAAAAAGCGTTCCGCATGCAGTTGTTCAGTGTTATGAGTTGGTTTGTGCTTATGTGGTGGGGTTCCAGTGATAGCGAGAACTGAGAGCGTTTTCAGATTAAAGGTAGTGCCACGAGAGTTGAAATAAATGATTACACATAGTTACAAAAAGAACTGATTGCATAAAAGAAAAAAATCAAGAAAAAGTCAAAATCCTGCTGTTATTAAATGACATGTTCTAGTGTGCGTGTCCTCAACTCTGGTGGCACTACCTATACACCGTGTTTTTAAACCCCGACACAAAAAGAGGGGTGTTATATAGTTTGACCTTGTATCTGTTTGTCTAAGCTTTTGTCTAATCTCGCTATGCTCGGGTGCCAAGTTATTTCGTGTGATATTGGTGCTTTTCTCCCTTGTTGAACAATTTACTATACGTGTAGGATGACAACAAATACAGTCCTACGCTAATATTATTTAATACTAGTGTGACAGGGACGGTCAGTGCCTGATTTTGAGTTCTGACCGCTCTATGCTAACTATGATATGCGCCCCCCAGCAACAATTTTCAATTCGGTTAGTGTGAGAGCGGAAGCAGGAATTTTATTTTAACGCACAACACGTGTTTTCCCAAAGTTACCATTATCTATGTAAAGTAAACGTCCCAGTGCTCGACACGCTAATGCCGAATAGGCGACACCCTGCTGTCACCTCTATTACTAATGACATAAGATTAAAGGTGCCAACTATTGGGACAGTGACGAGCACTCGTACATTTACCTTAATACCTTTGAAATAGGAATTCTTGTATATATATTTCGGGGATCTCGGAAATGGCTCCAATGATTTCGATGAAATTTGGTATGTAGGGGTTTTCGGGTGTGACAAGTCGATCTAGGACTTGGTTTTATCTCTGGGAAAACACTTATTAATCGCGACTCAGCGCCGCACCCGCCGCCCCCATGGTCCTTACGCAATGGTTGGTTATTAGCCTGTGGGTAAATCAGGCCCTGGGGATGGTACGATTGGGCTCGAAATCGAAAATCGAAGTTCGTATCGTACCGTCCCTCTCACTCTCGTATTAAATAGTATAAGTGTCAGAGGGACGGACCGACACGAATTTCGATTTTCGAATTTCGGAGTAGCCCTGCTGGTTCGTAGTTTCACCGTGCCAGCGGGCGCGGCTAGCTCCGCTCCCCGCTCCGGTCTCAGCTGGCTCCCATACGCGACTCGCTCCGCTAGCACTGCCGCCCCGCCCCTCGCCACATGACCGCGTGCTCAGTAAGCTATGGAAACTCCTATGTACAACATTATAACGCGGAGGACACCCTCAAGGACTTAGCTAATTAAGAGGTTGAACGAGTGTTTTGTTTAATGATGGAAAAAGTTTACACGAGAAAAAAGCAAAATTTAAAATTTTCTATAAACACACTTAAGATGCAATTTTTGCAAAAAGTGAAAATACCAAAAACAACGATAACTGCAAGTACAATTAACATCATCATCATTCCAGCCCGAATGCGTCCCACTGCTGGGCACAGGCCTCTTCTCAGAACAAGAGGGCTTGGGCCGTAGTTCCCACACGGGCCCTATGCAGATTGAGAACTTCACACACACCATTAAATTTTTTCTACGGTGTGTGCAGGTTTTCTCACGATGTTTCCTTAACGTAAAGCTCTTGGTCAATTAAAATGTAATTTCACACATGAATTTCGAAAAACTTAGAGTGTGCCCTAGCCCTTAGGATTTGAAATCACGATCCCCTGCTTGAAAGACCATTGGCCAAAGAACTAGGCCTCCATGGCTTAACTACCTACAATTAGTAGGGCAGTAATTGTGTCTCTGTCACACGGTAGGTTAGTTTTTATTCAAAAGTAGCATAAACAGAAAATAATAGAAGCCTTTTAGGATGTTGAGTAAACCATAGAGTCCACGCTGCGCGAGCGCATTAATAACTCGACAATAATCATAGCCGGTGTCTACTAGTGATGCCCGATGTATCGATGTTTTCATTTATCGATACGTTCATGTATTTACCGCATTTGTGCTGACACACACCAACGCAAATTGAGCTATATCATGGGAATCAAAGTCAAAATCAAATTATTAATTGCGTCATCATCATCATCATCAGCCTATGTTCGTCCACTGCTGGACATAGGCCTCTCCCATGGCACGCCACTGAGCACGATCCTCGGCTATTCTCATCCAGCTCTTGCCAGCCGCCCTGCGAAGATCATCGCTCCACCGAGTCTGAGGACGTCCAACGCTACGTTTGCCGATCCGTGGTCTCCACTCAAGAACTCGTCTACCCCAACGGTTATCGGTTCTTCGGGTTATATGGCCGGCCCATTGCCACTTCATCGTGCTAATGCGGTGGGCTATGTCGATAACTTTGGTTCTCTGTCGGATCACTTTGTAATAATTAATTGCGTATTACATTCTTAGACTAGGTATACATGTGACGCCCTGCGAGGCTTCATGTCTCATCATCCGGTTTATACCTAAATATCATTGCATCACAGGCCTCCTGTCAGAGTGAGGCATAACACATTTACCTGTCGTGTTGTGTCGTGACGCATCAGAACGGTATCGGTTTCATACATATATTGGTTGCGTTCACATTTATCTGATGCAGTGTGGTGTGAAGAGAAACGTCGGGAGACCTTTGCTCAGATTTAAGGACTGCGCTAAGCGAGACATGGCCGCCTTCAAAATTGACCACCTTGACTGGGAATTGTTGGCGGAGACACGCACAGATTGGCGCGGACGTGTATTGGAGGGTCGCAAGTATTGCGATGAGGCCTGGCTCAAGGCACTTGCTGACAAGAGACAGAAACGACACCAAGGCGGTTCTGCACCAACATCCGCAGACTTCTCTTGTCTGGCCTGTGGGCGAACATGTCGCTCTCGCATCGGTCTGGTCAGTCACCAAAGACGTTGTGCACAGGCGCCACGCCAAAATTCGTCTGGAACAGACGCGTAGGCCTGATGATGATGATGTGGTGTGACGGATTGTGTTGTGTCGCATCAAAGCTATAGAGAGTGAGAGAGACAGAGAGCATCACAACACAACACGACAAATAAATGTGAATGCGGCTTTAGGCTACAGTTCCCACTCGAGTCCAGGGCGAATTGAGAACTTAACACACCATACTCAGGCGTATGCAAGGTTAAATTTAAAATGTAATCACGTATATGGGACCTGGAAACATCAAAAATGCAAGCCCGGGTTTGAACCCACGGCTATACAATAATCTATACATAATTGCTATAAGTAATCATTTGTTTGGTTGGAAACTATCTAAACTTTATTTTTTTAGGTATCAAGTGTTGGATTTCTCGTATTCACATACACACAATGACACACTATAGTACCCGCATTAGAATACACACACACATTATAATTTTACCGATTCCATCCCACTATAATATTATAAATGCGGCAGTTTGTAAGTCTGTTTGTTTGTATTTTTATGTTACGTCACGTCTAAACTGTTGAACCGATTTAGATGAGATTCGGACTTATAGGTACAGATAGTTTGGGTCCCGGCGTTTTTATCGCAAATAAGTTTTTTGTTAAAAAAAACATTTTTAATACAAGCTTTTTGCTAACTGTACTTTTGGTTGACTTAACTTGCATTGTCACCCAAACATACCAAATTTCAAGTCGATGCCATTAACCGTTGAAGAGTTCCGTCCTGGCCGGACTACCAGGATGTCACTACCAAATTATTGTATTGTATGCCAATTTCAAGTCAATCCGGCTACTGGAAGTGGGTCGAATTTAACTTGCAAGATTGATTACAGCAGACAGACAGACTGACAACGGGACAGGTGGAACTAAGTTAAAGCTTGTAAAAATAGCTCAGTTTCCGATAGCGATAAACAAGTCCTACGCGGACGGAGTTGCGGGCAATAGCTAGTACTTAATATCATACACCTTATTATCATTGATAATTATCAATCCATAATTATTTGTTGATATTTATCCAGGTAATTATCCCGAGCAACCCCGAACATCTGCGATCTGCGATATATCGATACAAAGCCACATATTGGGCATCTCTAGAGCCTCTCAGCCCCTAACGACTACCCTGGTTTTACTCTGTACATTGCGGGGCCGAGACACTCGTCGCACAGTGGTTAACTGGCAGAACACGCAATGGACAGAGAAAACTCGTTTCTGTCGCTCCTAGTATTATAGTAACTGGGTCGTTATGATTACATGTACGTATTAACACATCCATTAAGACTAGTTTAGAAATGCAAGAATAATGGTGCAAGTTGTATTACATTGCGAGGTCGTAAAGCTAACGAGTTTGAAATGGCCAATCGAGTGCAGCATGTAATGCTACTTGTACGATTTTTCTTGTAGTCTTAAACTGAGCTTTATACCTGATTTACGGTATCCCAAATGCTTCATTTGCCAACTTTTTTATTTCCCAACTCTCCGTTTTCTCCGAAACCAAAAAAATATTTCCTTAATGTTTTATAGACAGTAGGTTAGGTTAAGTTGGTTTCGGAAAGTTTCCGGAAAAAATATGGATTCAGTGAAAATCATGAGTTGGGAAATAAACAGTTGGCAAATGAAACATTTGGGAAAAAATTATTCTGCGAAAAGGCAGAGAACCGTTTAAAACGCATAATTATCATTTTGTTAATAACGTTACAAAAGGGAGTATACTTTAATAGGGACTCTATCTTTTGAACTGTATGATCAAAATTTAAACCACGGACATGAAGGTTGAGCAATTAGGTTCTTATTCTGAAAGATTGAGATTTAGATCTAAAGTCTTAGATCTATTGTTCAGAAATTGCGTGAAATTTATCATTGACGGATGTTGAGAATTGTCTGTTTTGATGGCCGGACATTTAAATACTTATTTGTCAATCTACTGATCTTAGTAGATGCTTTGCTTAATTTGGGACTAGGTCAATTAATCCATTATCCAATGACTCATTATACATACTAGCTTTTGCCCGCGTCTTCGCCCGCATGGAATCCGGTTATCGCGCGCTGTTCCCTCGGTGTGCTTTTTCGGGATAAAAAGTAGCCTATGTCACTCTCTGGCCTATAAACTATCTGGAGATCTCTATGCCAAAAATCATCAGTAGCATCCATTTCCCATCTAGGTTCCAATTTGCACTGAAATTAGCATTGTTTAATAAACCTTCGAATAGTGACTGCTACCAAGGCCGTGGCTTATTTGCTCTTCTGTGCAGCATTATGTCTAGAGAACAATTCATGAAAACATACCTCAATGAAACCGACTTCGATGTATGACGCTCGCTAAAGTCCGTAAAGCCGCAATAGTCCACACCGCCACTTCACTAGCTAATTTTAGGCGTATAAAGTTTGTTATTATTTACACACAAAACTATTTACAATGTCTACAATCACAATTAATATTTATTTTACAAAACCGAGCACAACCGCAATAATATATATCCGCGAGAGTTTTTTTTGAAGTCTGGCTGACTGCCGCCTTTTTTTACGATCGAAGGCGCGCGGCAAAGGACTTGCGCCAATCAGCCACCGACAGCAAAGAGGATGCAAATCAAAAAATTGTTCGCCATCCAAAATACTTGCACAAGCATCCTCCTAATTTTTTCCTTGAAGACTGGGAAAGACATGTTGGTTCGCAGCGGGGGAGGAAGATCATTCCATATCTTAGAGGCACGGAAACGAAACTTCCTCTAAACCCCACGGACCTATGTTTAGGGATGATAACTTTGTTGGCGTGGCATGCTCCGGACACCCCGGTCGCGTCCCGCCCTAGGCCATTTATAATATAGTATTAAAGAAAACACATAAACACGCGTTAGAATTCTAGATGATATCTGATATTTAGTATAAAACAGATTTTAAAAAATCTTTACTAAAAGTACGCTATTGCAGTGTTAGATAATGTGCAAATTTACGGCTGAATATAGACGAAGTAGCGGGATACAGCTTGTATAGACGTATCCTTGAAAACAATATTCATCTTTATTGTGATGTCTATTTGTTACAGATCAATTGCATACAAATTTAAATTTAAACTATCTATCCTTAAAAAGTCTGTTATTTATTACTTAACAATTAATGCGGTCTAAATTCTACAAATAAATACTAACCAAATCTTTCTGTTTCAGATAAAATCGCAAAAAAATGCGATAAAGATGGCTCTTAAACTCAAATACACAGACGAGCACGGCATCCTACACATAAACATGAGCCCATCTGCCTCTCCCCGGCAAAAGGCCGAAAAAACCGACCCGAAACCCGAAAAATCCGACCTCACGGACCCAAAGTTCGACACGATTAACAATCGATTCGCCCAATACGATCTTTTCGGGGGGAAATACGAAGTGGAAGGGGAACCACCTTCGCTCTTCCGCAGTCGGTACAACAGCATCGAAGAAGAACTAGCCAACACGCCTTACGCATTCACCGCAGAACGGTCTCTACGACTAGACAATTCCAACAACAACTTACTAGACATTACGATCAAGCAATCTTTAGAAGCGTCGCCGTCCAAAGATATAGAGAACGATCGTTTTTTTAGAAATTTGAATTTAGAATACGATGATAATCTTTTCGGGCCGCAGATCGATTTTCAATCGAGTTTGAAGACTGATTCGGATGAATCTCCCGCGTTTACTGTGACACAGTTGATACACGCGCAGGATCGATACTTTGATCTATCGTCGCGACAGTCGAGTAGTGTGGTGGACAGTCCGCGGAGTGGTAAAGTCGTGTTTGAAGTGCAAAGTGCGTCTGCGCAGGATGAGGCGTTTAAGTTGCTGCCGGAGGAGTCTGTGAAGGCGGCTTTACCGTGAGTATACTGTTATGTTGACTGATAATTAAAGCAGTTTATATCGATTGGTAGAATGTTGTTTCGTCGAATGATTGCTTTATGTAATTTTAAATTACTTATCTACGATTTTTGTGTAAATTTCCCACCTCTAATACAACACTGACGTAAATGTAAATTTTCATCTTTTCGGGATAAATGCGAAAAACTTCTCTTTTGATTCCTTTTTACATTAAGTAATTTTAGAAATGAAATGCAATGCGTGTTCTAAGACGTGTATGTGAAGGATTTTCTGAAATGCTTTCAGTTTTAATTGAGGAAAAAGTTCTAGCAAAAGATCATTCGACCAAATTTACACTGGGACAAAAATAATCAACTATAGAAAGGGTAACGACCGAGTATAAGCACTGTAGTATAAAAGGAAAACAAAGATAATACATTTTTTATATTAATAAATAGGGTCGCGTTTAACCACAATCATGCCTGGCTGATGGTAAAACTTGGTTGGGACATAACATGCCTTTAATATATATACCTACCTATCTAATGTAATTAAAAATGAATTATTAGAGACTGTTATCTTAAGTTCAGTTTGAAACAAACACCCGCAAACATTGAATGCCGGCATAATTAAACAATTAAAATTGCCGTCTCGCTGTGGACGTATTAGAAAATAAAGCAACCTACTTGTGAGTTGTGAAGTTGCGCGTACTCTACATTAAATTCAAATAAAACTATCTCTCATTTAGATAATTTAGTGCCATATACATATTTTACTTTTGCTTTTGGTCAACTTTTAGTGCACATAATATAAACATCCGTCCAAATAAACATTCAACCCATCGAGAAGTTTTTTAGACCCCTCCCCCCCCTGACAGTGTCAATGTCGATGTCACCACTTTTTCATCTACCTGGTTTTAGTATATTACGGTACTCACTAATGAAATGTAAACTTTTAGAATCACCAACTTTAAAAACCCTCGTTTTGTGCTGTTAGAGCACTAAGCAGGAAAATAAATATGTGGCTTTTTAGCAATAGAGTCGCATTTGTAGCTCGCATGGAAGCTGGAGGGCGTGTTGCCGCGGACAGGGCGCAAGGGCCCTCATTAGGGGAGGCCTATGTCCAGAAGTGGACTGCTATAGACTGATGATGATGATGATGATGATGACTCTACCTAACCTAACTTAACCTAACCTTAGCTAAATAGTTTAAATAAGGCGATTGTTCGTCCTCCATAGTCAAATATACCCCATATTTCGCAAAACGGAAAACGTGTGTTTCCTATTAACGAATTACATGTATAAGTAAACCGGAGATCAGGAAACTGATATTTCGTGGCTCTGTAATAATAGTTATATCATAATATGAATAAAACATCAGAACAAACTTTACTCGTATTGCATAAACTTAAGGTTAAACAAGAACAATAATAAAACGGTCACAGTTCTCGAGTGCTGTGAGTTCCGTACCACCCACTCAGACAAAATATCATCATCATCATCATGTCAGCCGAAAGACGTCCACTGCTGGACATAGGGATTCCCCAAGGCTCTCCACTCAGACCGGTCTTGTGCTTTCCGCATCCACCGCGATCCCGCGATCTTAATCAGGTCGTCGCTCCATCTTGTTGGAGGCCTATCGACAGCTCCTCTCCCGGACCGCAGACGCCATTCGAAAGCTTCTGACCCCATCGGCCATCAAATATATCTATTTTAAATCCACTTGCTCGTTTGCCATCCAGTCGAATAAAAAAAATACAATACAAACTTATTTTTACTAAACTAGCTTAGAATAAACCATAAAATAAACCAAATAACCCCCTACTTATAAGTCAAACACGTCGTCGAGAGCCGTCACTGCGGCATGCAGCCCAAAACGCGGGCCGCATTACCCGTTTGTAATGGTTATCCCGAGCCTATGAGCGAGATAAGCTCTTCGCTCCTAACGTCCTAGAAGTCTTTTAACACTTTTTTCTGTCCATTGACCAGGCCCCATACCGCGCCGCAAACTCATGGTAGTCAGTCAAACCCGAATATCTATTTCAGTTCCATATTTGCAAAAAGCTGACTGAGATTCTGAACAATTTTTTTTGCAAACACAGTTTATTAAAGCAACTACAATCATAAGAACTAATCAAGCGCGAGTTGGACTCGCTCATTATTTTCGTAATCTACGTAAATTAATTTTCTTTGCGATGGTTCATGTTTGAAATAAAATGGATACTTACTTGTATGTACCTACCCACTTTATTTTCTTCAACGCAAAGTAATGCGATCAAGCTACGCAAAATAGTAGAGGTTGCGTGGAATATGTAGGTACTTAATTTTACCGCCTTCCCTTTGCTCGAAACTATAAAGCAACCATCGGAGTGTCACCATCCGCTGGTGATCCCTTGAAAAGAAGTACGCTTGTCTGGAGTACTCGTATTATTATTAGTGGTGACAGTTATGGTTGTGGGCTTGGTTGCAAATGAGTTGTTTATTTTATTTTCCAAAGCGGAGGAAAGCTCGAGACGAACTGTATGACTACACGAGCCTGTATTTTACATATGTTTTCATTATTAAGTATTTACGAGTATTATAATTTGTTTTAATTAACATGACCGCACCACTCAGCCTTTTTTCACTTGTTTACCCTTTCCGGCCGGCTCGATACGATCAACTATCTTGAGCGCGCGTGAATCATCTTTTCTCGAACCACAATTAATTGTCATTTTAGAAGAAAATTTGGAAAAACAGTTTCTTGGTCGGAAAGGGTAGTGAGTTCTTACTACTTGCCAAGTTTCATAAATCTATGGCATCGTGAAGAAGCCTACTATGTTTGCTTTCTACGACATTTTTTGCACCACAGAGCTGATGTCTACAGCAGAGCTACTCCGAAACTCGAAACTCGAAGTTCGTGTCGTGCGGTCCCTCTCGCTCTCGTATTAAATAGAATAAGTGTCAGAGGGACCGCACGACACGAACTTCGAGTTTCGAGTTTCGGAGTAGCCCTGCTGTACAGAGTTGGCAACAGAGCGCTGCTGCCCACTCACGTCTCAGCTATCTTAGTCTTCTTTTTCAACACTGATGACAAAATTATCCATTCTAAAATTGACAATGGCAAACCAGGACAGCCGGATAAACAAATACAGAGGCTTAGTTGCTGTGTACGGAACCATAAAAGCAACTTTTATTTTCGCGGTTTTTCGTGCGGAAAGAAAAATGAAATGCGTTCACTCTATTTAGTTTATGGTCGATGAAATTAGGGATGTCGAAAATGTGAAATTATGTACACACGTTTTGTTCACAAAGGCATTTATTTCTTGTTTTTGTAAAGCAATTATAAGATTCAAAAGGTTGTTACTGAATCAGTTAGCTAGTCTGTAATCAACAGTTGGTAGGGTTATCCTGATCTTATGTTCATCATCGTTATCATATCAGTCGTAGATCATGCCCTGTTGGACACGCCTTTTCCATAAACTTCCAGTCCAGTTGCTTCGATTGGAAACGGACAGCAGGGCTACTACGAAACTTGAAACTCGAAGTTCGTATCGTACCTACCGTCCCTCTCGCTCTCGTATTAAATAGTATATATATAAGTGTCAGAGGGACCGCACGACACGAACTTCGAGTTTCGAGTTTCGTAGTAGCCCTGCTGCATCCACTGTGGACCCGCGGCTTTAACGTCGTCCGTTCATCTCGTTAGTGGACGTCCTACGCTGCATTCGGAACTTTACGGCCCGAACGGCCATCTGTTTTGCGTGTTATATGACCTGCCCATAGCCACTTTAACGAGCTAATTGACTCCAGAACCGCCCTAAAACCTAGACTTACACAAAGTAGCTTTAAAACATTTTTTAATTCTAATGACGCATTGCTTGATTCAGCCTAGCTTAGGCTAAGTTTCTGTTACTATTTCCACTCCCGCCGGTTCGTTGACTTCGTATTTAAAATGGATTCGCTTCAAATTGTTTCTGACCAAATAACCCACGCACGCCTTACCAAGAATATAAATTACAAAAACCTGCTAAATGAATTTTACCTTTTGATACATCGACAGTTACAAACGCAAAACCACATTTTAATTGTTATTTAACTCCTTTTGAGCGAATTTGATATTTACTCAGAGTGGAGGATCTTTGCCTTCCATGGTGACCACTTGACCATGTCCCAATTTCTCGTTTGTACTCCCTGTTGCATAAAAAGTAAAACATGGTCAAGGAACATAAATAAGAAGAGCATCTCTCGTATGGATGTACAGTAAGCAACACGTGTGGTGTCAACATTATCTAAACACTAGAAAGAAGAAAGAAAGAAAGAAAAAAAAAAAAGAAAACACAATACAAGCCACAACAATAGTATTAAGTACAAATAGACAACGCGTAGGAAAGTATGTATCATTTATTGCGGTTGTGAATCGGACGCTGGCTCAGCATAATGCTGAAGCGTTAATAATAAACACCCCAGCGCTGATTTTCAGCCAGCACCGTTGGTGACCCTCGGACACTGCAAAGATACTATACTACACAATTTTTACTATACATAAGACTACATAAATAGATAATTTGTAACATATGAAACATATTGTTACGTTCGTGGGTGGGTTCGTGATTGAAAAGCACTTTTAACACCGATGAATAAGAGTAGGATTTATTTTCACACTGTTACTTAACTTTACAAAACACTTAAAAACAGTTCACAGTAATTTCGCACTCGAAAACTCACTTACAAGTCGCTTTGATTCTCTTCGATGTTTATCGCTCGGTATCGCATTCGAAAACTGTCCTCCGCCGCAACCTCACCCGGCTTATATACCCCGGTGAATCGGTCCACAAAGTTCGAGAACAGTCCAGCTAGGACGTCATACCTACATCTCGAATGTTCCGGAAACGAGTAGAGTGTCTGTCTCTTTCATGTGCTATCTCTCTCACACAGTTACTAGAATATTCCGGAAACAGGATCATCAGTCTGTTTCTCTCACACATATAGGCTATCCTTGTCACACACCTCGAATGTTCTCAGTATAGCTGTCTCTTTCTAATCGTGCTATCTCTTTCACTCCTATGGAAAATTTCGCCATATACTGAAATGTACTTCAGAGGCCATAAGGGGTCCTGAAAACGCCTGAAAACGGGTTTTCAGGTTATGGCGTCATCGGATAGAGGGTGGCCTGAAACGGACTGAAAACATGTTTCAGGCGCCTGAAAACAACGGCAACTTGGGTGAAATTTTGATAAACTAATATGTGACAGAGCGTCCTCTGAAACGGCCTGAAACCGTATTCCAGCCTGCTGAAAACGCCTCCAATGGTCGAAAAACACGATCAAAGTTTAGCACTAACCCACCGTCGTAACAATATTATTTATTTTGTGGCTTTAAAAGACATTAACATTAGTAATAAACATAATTATTTAGACTACCAGATGGCCTAGTGGTTAGAGAACCTGACTACGAAGCTTGAGGTCCCGGGTTCGATTCCCGTGTCGGGGCAGATATTTGTATGAAAAATACGAATGTTTGTTCTCGGTCTTGGGTGTTTAATATGTAATTAAGTATGTATCTATCTATATAATTATATTTATCCGTTGCTTAGTACCCATAACACAAGCTTTGCTAAGCTTACTTTGGGACTAGGTCAATTGGCGTGAATTGTTCCGTGATATTTTATTGTTATATTATTATAACTTTTATACACTCACTTGCAAAGTATACAACACCATTAGGTACGCGGGCTAAAAAGAAACATGAAATTAACAACCAAAACAAAAAAGAAGTTTGTGTTTTGTGCTCTCATTAGGTACTTTGGCAGTAGATTCGTGTGTAGATAATTTGAGCACTGTAACCGCTCATCCACTTCTGCTGCTGACTGTTCGGAGTACCTAATATTTTTCGGATCCATATCGGATTTGTCATAATAAATTGTTTGCTATAGCTATTTTTTTTTCTCTGGATCCATTGATTGCTCAGAATTATTTATTATACAACAAACCTAACCTAATTCAATGGTGCGTGTGAAGTTCCCAATCCGCACTGGGCCCGCGTGGGAACTATGGCCCAAGCCCTCTTGTTCTGAGAGGAGGCCTGTGCCCAGCAGTGGGACGTATATAGGCTGGGATGGAAACCTAACCTAACCGATAGTTCTAAAGGTGACCATTTCAAAATTTCTGAAAAATGTACGTTTTCGGTGGGAAAAAAATATTTATGACTGAAAAAAACTACAAACGTTACATTATACGTTTCAAAAATTATGCAACTAGATGCACAACCGCATTTCTCATATTTATCACATAAGTAGATCATTTCTGTGTTGCACACTAATAAATAAAAAGGGTCTTTTTAATTTTTATACTTTTTAATATGAAAAAAAAACAAAAGAAGAAAAGTTATTGATAAATAAACAATCGAAACCAAAAAACACCAAGGAGGTTTCAAAGTAGATCGCCCATTCAATTGCCGTCATTAAACACGATAAAAACGACGAAACTTCATCATTGATAATTGCCTTCTTTCAATTCGGATGACCTTTATTCACTTCCGAATATTTCATTTAGAATAGAAAACCATTGAAGCATAAATATTATAAAACCTACTAAATAAGCTCTTCGGAAGGGCTTTACTGATTGCTAAGTGTAAATCTCCTGTTTGTTAAGTGATGTAAGTCTCCTTTGCGATTTTTATTATTAGTAATGATATGCACATACATTATTAATCCATAAGTGTACAAGTCAATAACCTTTAAATAAGAACACACCGAACAGTGTAACACATCATCGCTTAAGTTATTATACTTTAACTATATCTCACAAAAACTTAACCGCTTTTTAATAATACAGAATCACGGTAACACGACTTTTTACCGCCAAACTCATTATTGGCATTACACGGTTGCTGCCAAGGTCTTTTAAAAAAACAAAAATAGCCGGACCAAAGACTAAAGAATGACATTACGTTTTTTTTCTAAGACAAAGGTTTGTCATGCTGACTTGTGCTGGCCAGTATTTTGTTTGTTTACTTGTTTACCATTTCAATGTATACTGAGTTTCTGAGATTTTTTATAAAACAAAACTACCGCTTGGGTTGATTATTTAATGAGATAGATTCTGAAACTTTTTTTCTAAAATTGTTTTATATATACTACCTACCTATGTATTATAGGTACTTACTTACTTGTAATTAATTTATCCCACGTGTGCTAGTGTGGGATGCAACGTGTGTTGACACACTGGCCCCGTCACATCTCCACCGAACATCAATAAGGGCAGCAGCAGCAGCAGAAATGGCAAAAACTGCCAAAGCAGGAAAATACAGTGGTCGCGGTGCCGAATATGATTTTGTACCTTTCGGCGTCGAGACCCTTGGTCCGTGGAGCCCTGGCGCTCTGAGTCTCTTCAAAGACCTATCAAAGAGACTCAGAGATACCACAGGAGACCGAAGAGCTGGCAGTTTCCTCACTGAACTCATCAGCCTTACGATCCAGTAGGGAAAGCTGCCAGCATCTTTGGTACCATGCCGTAGGGGCCATTTTTATATTTATTATAGTTTTAGCTTATTCATTTTAATGTAGTTTTAGTTTTTTTTTATTATTGTACCTAATCTACCTTTTATACTATATTATATTCTATCAATAAAAACTATTACATATAAATAACACGTGTGTTGCTATTTCGAGTGATTTATTTTAATGTTCGACCGCAAAAGTCAAGCTCTCTGTTGTTTTGGCTAACAGCACTAGGTATATTTTTTTACATGATCAATATCTCCTGGATTATAAACCACGACTACCTATCTCCTCGTAGATATTACTTAAATGTAGCTCGACGTTTTGACCACATTGAAGTGACCGTAGTCACGAGTATTATCTGAGACAGTCTATTTAAAAGGAGGCTCCAGCCATTAAACAATGTTATGTACAAATTGTTATTGAAAATATATATTTTTTTTTACTTGTCGTACTCGGCCGCTCCAATGTGGTCGACTCTGCGAAGTAATTTTAGCAATATTAGTCATGCATGATTAAGTTATTAAACTTAATAATACAAGTTATTATTATTGTCATGGGTGAGAATCGCGAAAGTTGAAATTGGATTATTTACAAAAATTGAAAATACAAACTGAAATATAGATGCACAGAAAAAACAGAAAATAAGACCATCACTGGAATCGAACCCAGGTCCTCGGTAATCCGTATTGTTTGTATTTCAATTTGGTTTTACGGGATGACGTAAAAGTACCGGAACCGGAACCGGACCGGAAACAGATATCCTACCCTGCCGTCGCTTTATGTTTTTGAAATAATCATGTATGTTAGGAAGAACATATGTGATTTTCCCACTAACGTCGATAAGCCAAGGCTACTTCTGTAGCTAAAACCAAAAAGTTTTTGGGAAATTGCATACGTTTTATAATAAAAATTCCAAAAAATATTACAAATGAAACGGATACAAATTCAGATCTATTGTCAAGAAGACATTAATATCAAAGGCGTATTATAAAGTTAATGATTATATCATGGACAGGGATATTGGAAATAATTCCGATCGCATTAGCGATCCTTCAAATAGCGAACCTACTGTGTTAAAAATAAAGTTGTGTTAAATACTTGTGATGTATACATATCATTTAATAATATTGTAAATCTGTTTTTAAAAAATATATATATATACCTCGTTGAGTTTCTTGCCGGATTCTTCTCAGCAGAGGTTTTTCCGAACCGGTGGTAGATTTTTTTTGACATTCATAAGTGCTTGTTATAGCCTAAATTGAATAAAGATATTTTGACTTTGACTTTGACTTTGAGTAAAAATTTGGAATTGAAATAAAAAATACAAAAAGATTCCAAAAAACCAATCTTAATTGGATTAATTACGTTATCTGACTTAATATTTCGTATTCTATAGATAATACGTACGTATTCCGTAGTCAATTCGAAAAAATACTAAATGTGGTATATTTTTCACAATTTCTCAATTCTAAAACTTAGTAACTTCTATGAATAAAAAATAGGTAAGCAGTATTTCTCAGCGCTTAACGGTCTGCTGCTCTCGTTAGTTTTACCTTGAAGTTACAATTTAACCGAACGAGTGTTTACAATTTAACCGAACGAGTGTAGTCACGCCGACTGGGATAAAGGTGACAACCCAACAAGGATACAAGCTCTCAGTCAAAGTCAAAATATATTTATTCAGGCTATAAACAAGCACCTATTTACACCTATTAACATTCAATTGAGACATAAAAAAACCGGCCAAGAGCGTGTCGGACACGCCCAAAATAGGGTTCCGTAGCCATTATGAAAAAAATAATTAATATTTTTCTAAGGATTTTGTATTTTATACGGTCTTCCAAGTTTAGGTATATTTTATACCTTAGGCTGCTATTTACTCATAAACTACTAATAATTCTCAAGCAAACTTAGCCGTTATAGTTTTCCTTGATAGTTTGATATACTTACTACCATCCTGATTTTTTTCAAATTTTTCCACTCACCGGTTTAGATTTTAGAGGGGGGGGGGGGGTTGGGACGCTCGATTTTATGAAAATTTGCACTTTAATGTTGAATATTTCGCAAACAAATCACTGAATCGAAAATCGTCTTTGCAACCCTAATGGTTTTTGCATACCTATCCAACGATACCCCACACTATAGGGTTGGATGAGAAAAAAAAATCACCCCCACTTTACGTCTATGGGAGGTTTTGAGAATTTTTAATTGTACCATTTTGTCGGCATGGTTTACTTATATATCCGTGCAAAATTACAGCTTTCTAGCATTGATAGTCCCTGAGCAAAGCCGCGGACGGACAGACAGACAGACAGACATGGCGAAACTATAAGGGTTCCGTTTTTGCCATTTTGGCTCCGGAACCCTAATTAACAGCCGTACTCCCTTAATATATTCATAAAGATACGAGTACAAGAATTGCTCGTCTTCAGCTCTATCTCGGGTCCAAATCGGCACTCGGCAATAATAAATAACTTTCTGCTTGGTGCAACAATCTACTATTTTGCATGAAATTGTAAACAGTTAGCCGGAGCGACCGGTAACTGCAACGCAGCTGTTATTTGCCAGTGTAACATTCAACTTGCATAACCTACAGTTTTTCGAGGCATAATAAGACAGTTTAGTTGCGCGCTATTGTTAAGTATTAACTAATGTTAAGTTATCGGCTTTATTGTGTTTAATGTACCCAACCAGTCATTTTTAACTGATTTCAGTGGAGAATTTTAGATTTGACTGTATATTTAGGGTTTCGTGCCTGAAATTGAAATACGAATTATGTATACCAAAATGCGAAGTATATACCTATGTGTGTGTGCAGTTGATTGGATTTAGATGAAAATTTGGACGTCGGGAATGGATTCCTGACGAGATCGGGATAAAATCTCGAAATTTCAACCGCAAAGGTTGAGGGGCTGATTCACCATCCATTGATTAGTGTTAACTGACGGTTAAATGTGATGCCGTCTCTATTTGTTTTGTTCGAATAGACGGAGACGGCATCACATGTAACCGTCAGTTAACACTAATCAATGGATGGTGAAACAGCCCCTTAGAGTCATGAAATTTGGCACGGTTGTTTTTAATGCAACGTCGATGTAATTGTTGGAAATTCCCATGGGATTCAGCTTAGATCTAAGGATTATGCTATGCATGCGGAGCCGCGAGTAAAATGTAGTGTTATTATGTATTTACTTTTCTCTCTTATCTCATAGATATATACAAAACATATCAACGCAAAGTCACAGTAAGTTAAGTAACTTTCCACAAATCCAACATTTACACACCTTTTGTGTGCAAAATTAGAAATTACGATTTTCTCATTACAATATGAGACGTGCATTATACTCTTGCACACTAGGGGCAATTTTATTGTTACGGTTTCGCCATGTGCGTAAAACGAGGTTGGGTAATTCACCGGTGCTTAGTGTCATGCAAATGACTGATTTTGATAGCCCTGTACAGATAATATTATAGTGAATAAACCTTTTCATCGGGAAAAGTCGGATTTCAATCGGAATACGGAAGTGTCAATCAAGTCAAGTTTTCGTTTTTTTTAATATGGCTCTGTCCATCGGAGAAAATATTGCCAGTGTCTAGTAGGTTTTGCCGTTGTACGGTGAAAAAATACTACTTGGCGCCAAGGCCGTATTTTGCGCGGGAAGCCAACTGTCACCGAGACGGTTCGTGCACCCGATTAAAACGTTAAAAGCAGCTAAGGAAAATAATTTCTGTTTTATTTTTGTAAATTAAATTATATTTAGCTTGTCTGCTTTTGTCCTGTGTAGGTCAAATCTTTACTTTAAAAATTTTACCCCCTTCCTGTAGTGACATGCTTAATAATTAAAAAACGACACTCGGAAATATAACTACTTGCCGTGAAATTTTAATTTGTATGTAATTTTTCCTCTTAGCCCGTTTAGCATGAGATACAAGAATATTCTAGTTCAGGCACACGTTTTACATAGATTTTAAAAGAAATATTGTATTATATAAACTATCATTCTGTACCGCAAAATAATTAAAAAAAAAATATCTTATCTTTACAACCCTTTTGCAACATATATAACTCTTTGGTGCGTTTAACTTGACACCTGTCATTACTGAGACTCCGTATCTGACTATAGAATAGAAACTACATGTAGGTAACCTATAGTGTTGTATAGGTATGTAGTTTTGTTTTCATTAAATAACAACAAACATTACCTAACTACAATCAGACAGGAAGCATTCAAAACAATGTTACTCTGCGTATCAACAAAACAAGTTTTGTCGTCTACTAAACCCTAATTAAGTTAATTGAGCGAAGAAAGCGTATAACGTAGCTCGTAGGGCAATTACGGTCTCTATGTGATTTCGTGATATGTTACCGCCTACCACGGCCTTATTACGTCGGAATAAAAGTCTGTAGCACATATTTTTAAAGGGTAGACAAGTCCATATTTGTGCACTCGACTGTACATTTAAAAACATTACAAGTAATTCAATGAACTTTGGCAAAATTAGTTTAGAATACTTTTATTGCGATATTCCCACGGGATGGGGATAAAATCTCGAAATAACAACCGCTGGGCTTAGAGTCATGAAATTTCGTATGTAGCTGGACTTCTGGAATAACTCATAGCCTACTTTTCATCCCGATATTCCCACGGGATAGGGATAAATTTTTGAAATTTCAACCGCTCGATTAAGAGTTCTGAAATTTTGGACAGTTGCTCTTAATACAACCTCAATGAAAGGCCATGATATAAGTTTTGGGAATTCCCAGGCTAATTTTGTTACATCCCGGAAATTCAATTGTAACTACCTCACCGAATAGTTTACGCGCGCGAAGCCGCGGGTAAACTTTAGTATTCAATAGGTATAAATCATTCATTCAATCAAGTTCAAAAGCCGTAGCTTGCATCATTGGCTGCGTGGGCGCAGCGTGGATCTTTTGCTCATTGTTTCGATCATAATTCCAGAATCCTACGCCGATTGCGAAATAAACAGCTAATGAAGCTGTGCGCATTGCACCTGCTTGATGATAGACGTTTTATAATCCTACTAAAGCGTGTTTGATGGATGCCTTTCATGAAAATTAAACATCTAATGTTTAATGTTGATGTTTTGCAGTTTGGCGAAGTTATAATTGTATTTTTTTTGGAGTCTTTTTGTATTTTTTTTCAACTCCAATTTTGTTACTTTTATGGTCTCCGTGAAACCATATCGTAAATACAAACTGAATCTGTAGTGCTGCTGCTTAAGTAGCATAGTAGAACTAAGCAACCTGAAAACCTGCATAGGAAAAATTCTTGTCTAGATTCCTGTCCAGCAGTGGTGTAGGGGTTATAGCACGCAGCACGGAATGCTGAGGACCTAGATTCGATTCCCAGTGCTGGTCTCTTTTTCTGGTTTTCTGTGCATCCATGTCTCAGTTTGTATTTAAGATATGGAAACATAAATTAGTAAATAAATTAAAAATATATAAATTATAAATGCGAAAGTTTGTGAGTATGTTTGCTAATCCCTAACGCGGAAACGTTGGACATCTAGAATAACACATAGGTTTTTTAATCCCGATATTCCCGCGAGAATTTTGTAAATCACGGAATGTCAATTAACTGCTGTAGGTATCTAATAATTTACGCGTGCAATCCGACTGTATGTTTTTTGTTGAAGTCTGAATATAATTTATTTCGCAACTCCTTTCGCATAGAATTTTATTTATCTCTATCCCGCGGGAACTATGCAATTTTCCGGGATTAAAACATCTTAGCCCTTCCCCGGACTCAA